>NC_133618.1:479033815-479151315 GCF_048593235.1 Sminthopsis crassicaudata | reverse complement strand
TCTTTTTTTCCTATTATTATCACTTAGAAAATAAAGAAAAATATAAGGTATCTAGAAGAAAAATCACTCAGTAAATACTGAATTCTTGCAAAACCCTATGCTTAAGACTGTGGTTGTGTGGCAGAAGGGAAGAAATATAAAAACATAATATATGATAGATTTTGTGGTCAAGATGCTCAAGTAATCTACCAAAAAACATTTATTAACCACCTACTATAAAATACTTGGCCCTTTGCTAATTGTATGAATACTTAGGCCAAAAAAAGAGACAGTCCCTGCTCCAAGGAATTTAAGTGGTTACTGGGAATAAAACATATATACGTATAAATTTATGTAGATTAAATATGATCATGCAAGATCACAGCAGTGATATCTTAGTTAATGTTTAATAAATGTTTTTTTAAAAAATATATGTGTTGATATATATACATACATATGTGTATATATGTATATATATATATATATATGTATATATATATGACCTGACTCCATTATAAACCTGCCTCAATGTTGCAAACCTGGTATACAGGAGAAATAGTGGTATCTTTGACAGAAATAGAGAAATTAGAAAGAAAAAGGGTTAGGGGCACAGTGGGACTGGGGGTAAAGAAGGTGATACAACAAGTTTAAGATCATATTGATCTTGAAATGGCTCTAGGACAACTAGCTTGAATTATTTAACAGACAGATGACATGGCACAGAGTTCAGACTTCTTATATGGATCTGGGAATCAGCTGCATAGAGATGGTAGTTGGACCCCCATAGAGATTTGTTCATAGCATCTGGCACAAAGCAAGGCGTGATATGTAGCCTACTAGAGTGGGCTGAATTCGGGATTTAGAATCAGGAGACTGGCCAGCTCTGCTATTTACCACCTATGACACTGGCCAAGCTTAACCTCTTAGTATCAGCTCCTTTCTGTGTAAAAGACAGAGACAGCCTAGACCACAATTGTCAGACTCACAGGTAATTCCTTTGTGGGGACCTAACCAGATAAAATTGTATTTGTGAAATGTTTAACAAAATAAATGAAAAATATAATATAACATAGATTATGTTAATTTGTCATTTTCTAAATCAAAATGCAACTCACAGGTTTCTATTTGAGTTTGACACCACTGGACTAGATGACCTTTACTATTGCTTCTTTTGGGGGGAGGGAATCAAGGTCAAGTGATTTGCCCAAAGTCACATAGTGAATATCTAAGGTCAAATTTTAACTCAGGTCCTCCTGACTCCAAGGCCACTACTCTACTTAGCTATCTCACCTAGATGGCCTTTAAAGTCACTTCTGGTTCTAAATCAAATATCCTAAATGCCAAGAAATATGCATAGAAAATAATTACTATAGATTAGAGAAGAGACAGAAGCACAAAGACAGAGACCAGGGGAAGAAGGGAGGGAGAGGAGGAGAGAGACAGGGGGAGGGAAGGAGGGAAAAAGAGATGAAGGGAAGGAGGGAGGGAGGGAGGGAAAGAGGAAAGGAGGGAGAAAGGGAGGGAAGAAGAAAAGGAAAAAGGGAGGGAGAGATAAGGGAGGGAGGAAAGTAGGGAGACAGAAAAAAGGAAGGGAGGGAGAGAGAAAGGAAGAAGGGAGGAAAGGGGAGGAGAGAGGGAAACGGAGAGGGGAGAGAGAGGGAGGGAAGGAAGAAAGGGGGAAGAAAAGGAAGAAGGGAGGGAAAGACAGATCTACTTTGCACTTAAAGTCAAAGAAAATTTCAGAAGTTAGGATTTGGCATAAGCCTGAAATTACTCTGGAAACTAGAGATAATATTATTAGTTTGCTAAACTCAAGTCTTTTTAATAACTCCAATTTTTATATACTAAGATTCATGAAGTGTTTTCTTCACAACAAAATACAATTGTCTATACTTTACAAATAAGGAAACTGAGATTCGAGAGATTTAAGTGATATTTTTCAACCTAAGAGTTAGAACCAGAACAGGAACCAGTGATTCCAGTTTCCAAATTCAGTGCTCCATCCATTATAGTCCTTGTAGCTCTGTCCATTAGTCCTGGCCTGTAGTTCTTTCCAAAGAAGTTGAGTCAGAGGAAAACAGAAAAAAGGAGGAAAAAAGGAAAATGAAACACCATGGGGCTAACTCCATCCGAAAATACTAGAACTGAAAGGAACCTCAGAGATCATTTAATCCAGTCCTTTAAAGCTGGGGAAGCAGGGGACCAGAGAGCTAATGAACTTGCCCGGGCCATCAGCTAGCTAATTAGCATCCAAGCCAAGTTCTATGAGAACAGGCACTGCTTGAATTTTTGCCTTTTTTAAAAGCACAAATCCTGACACATGGGCACATGATCAGGCTACTACTGACCAAATCTAGCATTCATCACTCAAATCAGTGTTATTTTGTCTGTGTCATTCTGCCCCTGACAAGTGAGGGACAATCAAAATTATCCTGACAGGAGAGGAAGATAAAATTGAGCTTGGCTGTTCCTAACAAAAACCCAACAAACATCTCTTAAGTACCTGTAGTATACATGACATTTTATTGGACACTGGACAAAAGACACTAAGTTTAGGTAAGTCAGAGCCCATGGTTTTAGGTTTATTCAGACCAATGCAGATAATTATAATGAAATTATAATATGCCTTAGAGAGGGGGCCCAGCCAAATGCTAAATGAAATTTGAGGAAGACATGCTTTATTGACTTAAAAAAACAGGAAGGCTTCATTAAAAAGGTAGCATTGGAGCTGAGCTTTTAGAAATGGTGGTTATCCCTCGTTCTCAAAAAGGACCAAAATGACATCACTATGTGAGGGTCGAGATTGGGGGTCCAACTGGCTGACCAGAACAATATGAGCGCAGAAGTCTCTATCCACAGCTCACACAAATAGCCCAGAGGAAGATTGAGAGTGGAGATGTCTCTAAATCTGTGCATTTCATGTTTCCTTCCTTTGCTCACAGAGCACAGAGCTTTCTCTGATGAGAGCACGCCATGCTGGGCAGTCCTGTGCCAGTGACTCCCACATCTCACAACTGATTCCAAAGCTCTTCAGAGACTTTGCGAGCATCCAAAGTGAGTGACCTCCAAGCGAGTGCTTACCCTCTCTGAGTTCTTTTTAGAAACAGAACCTACAAAAAAGGAAAAGGTGTAGTAAAGTGTGGGGACAAAATGCAAAGGCAAGAGAGCATGGAATATGCACAGGAGACATAGTAATCCAGTTTGGTCAGAGGTTTAAAAAAGTTAAATAATATAAGATGAGGCTGGAAACATAGGGTGCTATCGTTTGTGGAAATCTCTGAATGCTAAACAAAGATGTTTAAATTTTACTCTATAAGCAAAAGAGAGTGACTGAAGACTTTGGGGCCATTGTGTAACATAACCAGAATATATAATAACAATTATTCTGGCAACATACCTCAGTTTTGATAAGACAAATTGGGGAGGGATGGGGATGGAGAAGGCAGCCTTCCCGAGAGCTGAAGATCTGTGGGTGACAGCTCCTATTTCTTGTCTGTTCTAATGGCCAAACCACTATGAGCTTTTCCAGGGAACGTAAATCAGAATCTGAGCTCAGTATCTATAGTCCTGAATGTCCATCCCCCAGAGATGGTGGGGAAAAGTTCTTAGAGTATATAGAATTTCTGGGGCTGGGGGGTGCTGGAGTGGGGGGGTGTCTGCTTCTGCATGAGGGTCGAGGTGGAAGGGATGATGGCATCCTACAGGGCTGCCTTTTCTATTGCCTGTGGCCTGCTGTGTTGTGATAATGGAGTTGTGAAGTGTGAGCCACACATGCTTTTTTAATGAAGAGTTCCCCTCCAGGATCCAGCCAATGAATCTACCATGTTTGATTTGAGAGGCTGTTACAGCGCTTCCTTGTATGGGAGAGGTCAATTTTAACTTCGGAGGCATCTGCTTTATCACTCTTCAATTATCTCAATATTTCTCCACAAACGATCCTCAATAACATTACTAGATTAGAAGCCTAAATAAAAAAAAAATTTAAAGACTCTAGGACTCACAAGAATGGTATTAAAAACCTAATTAAGCACATTCTTTTTGAACCAAACCATATTCAAGTACATCTGTTAGCCTTACTGCCATCTCACCAGCGCTTGGAGATGGCAGGGAGCCATTAACTGGGGGTGCAGCTCAGCTCCCCCCAATCCCCCCACAGAGCCCCCAGCTCACTGACCCTGAGGGGTTTCCAAGGCAGACCTGGGGCCACGGCAATTCTCAGACCTTTATCACCTGGATCACATGTTTAAGTGTCACACCATTCTCCAAGATTGTGTTCTTTCTCATCACAGTATATTTTCATCACCTTCAGACTTTCCTAGAGTCTCCTCTTCCTTCAATCTCTGGAAGGATTTATAAATGTAGAAGATAAAGTTCAATTCAATTCAGTGAACATTTATTAAGTACCTGATATATGCCAAGCACTTGTGAGGGAGGGGGACAGATGTACAAATAAGAAAAAGAAAAGTAATTTCTGTACTTAAGGAGCTTATAATCCTTTGGGTGAAAATAATCTATAAAAAGAATCTAAAAAAGGGGAGGCACCAAGGGGTATTGTGTTCCATGGCATAGAAGTCAAACAGAGTGCTTATGGAAAATGGAAACCAAGGAAGAGTTTTTGTCTAGAATCATTTCTTTTCTTTTCTTTTTTGGCCCATATCTATGATATCGATTATGTAGAAAATTCCTGGCATGGAAACTGCCTCCATCAACAAAGACCAGTCACTCATAGAGAGCTGAGAGGATAAATGATTTGTCCACGAATCCAGTCCCTCTGCTAATTTTTTCCATAGTGTTCTTTCAGTAAACGTGGTTATGGTTATCACTGATTTCTCTTCTGTTGGCCCAGCATTGCTAGAATCTTCCTCCAGTCCCTGCTGCCTCTATTCTCTTCCTTCAGACTACCAAGGTGGGACAAAATCCGCATCCTCAAGAGTTGATCATGATCCATTTGGATGCTTCCTGACCCTTTGGGTGATCTTTGACCTACCATCACACTGCTGTTTTAGTTGATTAACTACAAGACAATTAGCTGAGAAAGCAATATGGAGTCAGCAAATAGGGGGAAAATGGATTTGGATTTAGGTCACCTGGTTTTCAATCTTCATTTTCCACATTCATAAAAATAGAGAGTTAAACTGGATGATTTCTATGATAGCTTCCAGCCCTAGAGTTAATAACACAATATCTTTTCAGAGGGAAACATTGATGAAATTCTTTGATTTACAAACTGAGCCAAAATGTGCTATAGAATAGAGAAATAATTAGTAAAGGATGGATTTTTTCCCAAGGGAAGCTTCCTGGAGGAGGCTTATTTTGAGTGAGATGATATTTTGAGCCTTGAAGTGATGATAGATTAGACTACAGCCTGCTTTGGGAGACATTGTTCTCCTTCTAGTATTCTGTGGTTCAGGAAATCTGGCCTTGCTGCTATTCACATATAACATACATTTATACTGGTTGTCCCCCACTCCTAGGACAAATTTGTTCATCCCTTTTGTTGCTTAGCATCCCTTGTTTCCTTTCAAAATTTAAGTCAGTCTCTTTTATTTTCTATAATCTACTAATCTACCACCCTTTTACCCCAAAAGTACATACATATAGAGAGAAAGAGAGATATAAAGAGACAGATACAGAGAAGGAGAGAGAAAGAAAGAGAAAGAGAGACAAAGAAACAGAGAAACAGGAGAGAGAGAGAGAGAGAGAGAGCGAGAGAGAGAGAGAGAGAGAGAGAGAGAAACAGAGAGAGAGAGACAAAGAAACAGAGAAACAGGAGAGAGAGAGAGAGAGAGAGAGAGAGAGAGAGAGAGAGAGAGAGAGAGAGAGAGAGAGAGAGAGAGAGAGAGAGAGAAAGAGAGAGAGGAGAGAATATGAATCTTTCTATTTCTATATTTGGTCTTTGTAGCACCAGAACCTAGCACAATACTTGGTACATAGAAGGCGCTTTATAAATGCACACTGATTAACACAGAGAATAGGGAGAATTGTGCATAGATCTTTAGTGAAAGAATATAAGTAAGATGATAATTGAGAATGATTCTAGTCATGAGTAGATGGACTTAGGCAGAGCAGAATAAGTCATGGAGATGAAGAAAATAACCAAACTTCCAGGCTTTGGCAAAAGATTTGCAAACAAAAAGCTCCTTCTGGAAACTTAAAGATTGAATTCTGGAAAGATGGTGGGGAGAGGGGTAATCTAGAGCATAGCTCATCCTCCAACAGGCCTAATAAACAAGAACAGATTCTTCAAATCTGTAGCAAAATCAACTATAACGAGAAGAAAATGGAAATATCTGACCACAAGATAATGCTTACTGAAAAAATAACTGAAGACTAGCTCATGAGCCCATTTCTTCTGTTATCCACTCCCAGCAGATCTCCCACCCTACTATCCCAGCCATCTTCCACACTTTGCAGTCTGCAATAGCTGCAATTTTAGGCACAGACTTTTGGAGTTAGTCCTTCAACAAAATATGGGGGGGGGGGAATCCCAATCCCAAGAAATAGTCCATGAATTAGCACTAGCTCTAAGTTTTTGTTTTTTTTTTTTCAATTTTCACTATCACATTAATCCATGTTTTTGCTTCATTCTCTTGTACAGAATTAGGCCTAGTTAAGAACTAGCATGTCTGTATGTATATACATACATATATATGTACATATATGTATATGCATATATACATGTATTTTTATGTATATACCTATAAAGTAATTACAAATATTAAGTGAAGATTATGCAAATAAATACATTCAGAAACATACATGCATGCATATATGTAAATATGTATTTGTAAATGTTTGCCTATATGTGTATAATATACAAAATAAATAACAAATAGCCATATATACATACATATATACATAAATATGCAAAGGTGTGTAAGTGTGCAAAGGCAAGTGTGTATGTGTTTGTGTTTATTTACTTAACAGATTTTCAACTGCCAGCTATGAAGGATTAAATGGCTTGCTTGGATTTATTTTTATTTTTATTTTTTGTTTTAATAGCTAAAATTTTTTTAAATTTTATAATTATAACTTTTTTTGACAGTACATATGCCTGAATAATTTTTTACAACATTATCCCTTGCACTCCCTTCTGTTCCGATTTTTCCCTTCCTTCCCTCCACCCCATCCCCTAGATGGCAGGCAATCTTATACATGTTAGATATGTTATAGTATATCCTAGTTACAATATATGTGTGCAGAACCGAATTTCTTGTTGCACAGGAAGAATTGGATTCAGAAGGTAAAAATAACCTGGGAAGAAAAATAAAAATGCAAACAGTTTACACTCATTTCCCAGTGTTCCTTCTCTGGGTGTAGCTGATTCTGTTCATCATTGATCAATTGGGTCTGAGTTAGATCTTCTCTTTGTCGAAGATATCTACTTCCATCAGAACACATCCTCATACAGTATTGTTGTTGAAGTATATAATGATCTCCTGGTTCTGCTTATTTCACTCAGCATCAGTTCATGTAAGTCTCTCCAGGCCTTTCTGAAATCATCCTGTTGGTCATTTCTTACAGAACAATAATATTCCATAACATTCATAAACCATAATTTACCCAACTATTCTTCAATTAATGGGCATCCGTTCATTTCCCAGTTTCTAGCCACTACAAAAGAGGGCTGCCACAAACATTTTGGCACATACACCTTGGGATATAAGCCCAGTAGTTAGCTCTAAGTCTTAAAAATAAATCAATAAACATTTGTTACTCACCAACTATGGTCCAAATCTTTTATGTTAGGTACAGAGTTTACAAAGGTATGAACATGAACCCATCTTTGTCTCAAAGACGTTATAAACTAATGAGTGAATCAACACTCACATGAAGAAAATACAAGGTATAACCAAAGTCACATAGAGTAGGAGACACAAGGCAATGGGGAAGATTAACGAAGACCTCATAAAAAAAGATGATAATTAAAATGAATATTTAATGAATCCTAATGGGCATAAATGAGGAAGGACTGCAAAAACAGGGTGATAGGAAATGTAATGCTATGTGTGAATACTATAAGTAGGTTAGTTTAATCTAGAAAATAGTGGGGGGATCTATGCTAGGCTTGGGAGTAAAGGGCAACCAGATGGCTGAGGGTTTTAACTCCTATAAATGGAATTAATTTTTTTTGTTGAAGCAATAGGAAAATGATAGAATTTTTTGAACTGTGGAGTAACATCCTCAGATCAGTGCTTTAGAAATATTATTTTGGCATCTCTAGGGGGAAATATTAGAGAGAGGAAAGATTTGAAGTAGGGAAATCAATAAAGAGAATACTGTTATAGAACAGGCAAAAGGGAATAAGGGTCTGAAATAGGGTGGTGAGTGGAGATAAGAGAAAGATGGAGATACCCAGAATCAACAAAATTTGGTAGAAGAAGAAAAAAGTAGGGTACGAGGAGAATGCAACAGAGAAAGACGGTCAAAACTAAAATGTAGGTTACAACCACAGTTTTTAATGCCCTAAAAAGTAGCAGGTAAGCAACAGAAGAACCAAGAGAAATGTAGATAAAAGATTCTCAGAGTTTATGCTCAATGATGTCCCAAAAATCTCCTAATACATTCTAGGGGACTGAAGAAAGTAAGCCATAAAGAAAAAAGTGGAGCCCAAAAAGATGGGCTCTAGAAAAGTTGAAGAATAAGCCCAAGTACAGAGGCCTGATAAAGTATCCCCAAAAGCCCCAATTGAGATTATCCCTTGAAGGCCATAGATATTGTTCTACCCTAGAAGTCTTAAACTAGAGAGAACAAGGAATGGAGGAGTGGCATAGAAGCCAAGGCTGAGCCAGTGAAAAAGAAAAAAGCACTATGTTTATAGAAATAATACCATATAAAATAAGCAGGGTGACCTGATAAAGATAGAAGAAAAATTATTCAGGAAAATGAACAAATAAAGAAAAGAACAAGTAATTTACAAAGAAAACTAAGGCAAAACACCCAATGGAAAGTGAAAGTATTATAATAAATATTGTGATCCTCCTTTGAAATAACAATGGAGAAATTTCATTGCTAGAATATCTCAGAATGGCTCAGAATATCATTCTTTGCTTTTTTTAATTTCTTAATTTTTTCTTAATTCTTTGAATTAAGTGAAAATGTAAAATAAGCAAGACAAAAAAGAGAGCTTCTAAATGAAGGAATCAACAGGGCTAATAAGAAAATAGAGCATTTGTGGGAGGTTGAGGGGAACATACAGTCATTCTGTAAAATACATGATTCTTTAACAAAGAGGACAGACTTAGAAATCAAAAATAAAAGCAGAAGGAAAGTTAAATTGAACAAAATTTTAAAAAATTAGTAGAATACATCAAAGATGAATTTCAAGATAGATGAGAAGAGATATAATAACATTTTAGATCTCCATAAAGTAATTTTCTTTAAATTCCAAATATATAGCTCCAAATTTTAAACAGGAATATTGTCCACAAAAAGAAGTAAAAAACAAATTATAAATCCCAGAACTCTACAGAATGACAAAAGAAAAAAAAAACAAGTTTAACTTAATAAGAAATGCTGTAGTCAAACTTTAGAATTATAGTACTAAACAACAAATTTCTCAAGTAACAAGGGAAAAAATATTTTATATCCTAAAGAGAATCAATCAGCATAGACAGTATTACTCCTTATTTACAATAAATCAAAGGAAAGATTTGGATGTGATATTCTGAAAGCAAAGATCAATTGACACTAAAAAATAACATGTACTGGAAAATATTCTTAGCATCAAAGTACATAATTGGTTATTAAATAAAAGGAAAATTTTTATTCATTTCTTCAAAAGAACCTTGAGGTAAGCAGGTTATTTAAAATACAAATTGACCAAACAAATAAACAAGTTAAACATTCTCAGATAGCAATGAAGGACCAAGAAATGGAATGTTTATTTTTGTGTGGATAAAATCAGAAAAAGTCATGATTGTGAAGTGGTGAAAGTCTTTGTGTTTGTTATTTGGTTTTCTCTTTGTAATAAAATTGCACATTGTCAGAGAGAGATTGAGAAAGCAAAGAGAGCATCAATGTGCTCAAAAGAGCAAAAAGATATGAGTAAATCAATGTTATCAGTGGCAGAACAGTACAAAGGGATTCCTCTGGGGTAGGGAGAAGAAAGAGTAGAACTGGGGCTCTAAGAAAAGATTGGTTTAGACTCCAAAGGGGAAATAGATGAGATATTTTCCATTTTTCTTCCTATCCTGGATTAGTGATAGAATAAAGATGTAACATTGTGAGACATATTTTAGAGGGAATGGTGGGCATTTGATTATATCAGCAGCTCCTTAAAGTGATTCTACCGAGTTAGGAGGAGTTAACAAGCAAACTCTATTGGGAGCTATTGGTCATCTTAGTAAAACAATTTTTCTAAAATAGGGTTATGACTCTCAGGTACTAGCTCCCAATATCAGAGAAGTGGTCGGAATCCTTGGTGGGTTGCTGAGGACATTACTCAAAGAGTATTGGATAGAGAGATTAGGTTTTTTTTTTGTTTTTTTTGTTTTTTTTTTTTTGTCTCCGAGAGATTAGGTTTTGACAAGGAAGATGGCATGACAGCAAAAGGGACAAACAATGAGAAAAGAAGCAAAGAACAGGATGAGGACTATTTGTCTTGAATTACAGAACAATTTCCAGTAAACCCTGCTGCCTCCACCAAGATATTTCTGGGAATAAATTTTGGTATATGCTAAAAGATGAAATGAAGGCAAGGAAGGAAGGAAAAATATGGGAATGCTGAAAATCACATATATATATATAATATATAATAATTATATATATATAATAATATATATAATATATTTTAAAGGGGCATTATAAATTAATATCAATGAAGTAAAAGAAGGAAGTGAATGAAACAGAAAGGATGTATTTAATGTAGAAAATGCAAAAATAAGTAAAATGAAAGAATTTTTATTTTTTAAAAACAAGGATTTTGCAATTTATAAGCTAATAGGAGGGAGGATAGTTGTACAGTAAAGATTAGCATCAGAATAATGGAAGCAAAATAAACTATAGAGACTAAATGTTAACTCAGATTAGGAGAGATTATATCTATGGATAATGCCATACATAGATGTGTTTTTAAAAACATATAACCCTAAATGTGAATGGACTAAATTCTCCCAATAAAAAGAAAGAAAAGAGAGAAATGAGGAAAAGACCAAATGCCAAAAATTTTCACACTTAAGAGAAATATATCCAAGATGCATACATCCATATAGAACAAAAATAAGAAAATAGAACAGAATCTATTATGCTTAAGCTGATATTCCAAAAACAAAAATATGACAATAATTTCAGATAAAAGAATATCAAAAGCTTATAATATCGAGACAGAGAAAGCATGATAAATTTAAACATACAATAGAAAAAATCATTACACACACACACATAGCAACTAAATTCTTAAAACCATATTTTTTTTTGAAAAACCACCAGAGAGAATTTGTACATTAGTGTACAGAGAAACTGTAAATGAATTCCAAAAAGCAGAAGTACTGAAGCATATCATTTATAGATGATAATACAATTAAAAATAGTAATTAATTCCAGGAGCAAATGATACAAACTAAAATGGAAATTTGACAATGAAATTGTAAATAAATAGTAGCCCAAAGCACAAAAGCATAAAAGAACAAATCCTAAAAATTAGGGGAGAAAAAAATATTTTGAACTGAGAAATAAAACTAAAAACTGGTTCTTTAAAAAAAGCAAGAAATTTTTTTAGCTAAATTAATTTTTAAAAAGGTGAAAAGTCAAATTAACAAAATAAAAAGAATGAAGGAAAATTATAACAAAACCAAAAAAGTATAAAGGATTATCAAAACTGGTTATGTCAACAAAATTGAGAACTTAAAAGAAATGGACTGCCTATAAAAATATAAAATACTCTAATTGCATATGAAATAGAGATCATATATAATTCAATATCAGAAAAAGGAATTGAACAAGCTATAAAAGAAGTTACAAAGGGGAAAGCAGTCATTCCTAATTCAGATGGAAGTACAAAATAATTTCATCAGACTTTTAGAGAACAATTAATACCTACATTTTTCACACGAATACATTAATGCAGTTGGAGCACCTGCTTGAAGATAGAATAATTACTGAGGTAGTAATAGCTACAGAGCTTTGTGGCCAATCGTCTTATTTGTAGGTGTTTTTCAGAGTTTTGAAGGTTATGACTGAGAAACTGTAAATCAAGTAAAGAACTACGAGATTATATAAAGACTGTTGTCTGATTGTTGAGTTTCACATTGTATCAGAGATGGGTCACTGCTTAAAAGAAAATATTAACTTGAGGAATTAGAATCCAAAGAAGAAATGAGCAGAGCAAGAGAGAAAAGGAAAAAAAGTTGAGTGTGGGAGACTTGGGAGCAGAAGATATAGGAAGTGACAAAAGGGGGGAAGCTGCTTACAGAAGACAAAGTATTACAAGATGAAAAGGGATGCTTCAGTTGAGAGAGCTGACTAGAACCTGATAGGCTACGCAGCTGCTGGAAGTCTATTAGAAAAGGCTGAATCTTGGTGTGAGAAGAGCTCTCCAATGCCATCTCTAATCTAAAAGAGCAGAAACTCTTCAGGGCTGCCTATGTTGCCTTCTACTGCCCTCTTTAGTGTAAGAGACAGGAACAGGGAAGAAGATAAATTTTGCATCTGCTTTTCTTTGAGAAGTTTGGCTTTGTTAAAGAGCAGCAGAATGCCAGGCTCTTTGAAGGGACATCTGAGAAGAACAACATGGTTCTTCTGTCATTTACATCTGGAGAAGGAAAAACTCCTCATTGCCCTAGAATGGATCTGAGGATCTTGGCTGTTTCTGACTTAAAGGAACTGCTTGTGACTGAAACAATTGGCACTCTACTATAAACATTTTAGGATATAAAGGTAATAAGGGCTATTCAGTACTAAAAGAGTTTATAAAAACTTCAGTAATCTGAGAGTAACTGAGAAGCAGTTTTACCTAGCAGGAGAACTATAAGGACCAAAAAGGGAAGCAGAAAAGAAATGTCAAGTTACCTTATGCAAGTAGGTTTCTCTACTAAGACGTCTCGCTATCAGGCTTCTCCACAGATATTGGGTGTGCTGGTAAGCTTATATTGCTTATTCCTGTTCTTACTTTCTATTTAGTAAATGCTATGACTATCCCTGCCTTTGTCTAATTGTTTATTAAATATTTTATATTCATCAGCTATTGGTGTCATGGTTACCAACACTGTATAAATGGAAATATAATAATGGGAGCTCAGAAACTACATTGTCAAGTAAGAGTGTGCCCTACCTCTTTGCACACATATACCCCAGGGACACCTGGGGACCATTAGTTTGAGTTGTAGCTCCACAGTCATGGCCATGACTGGCTTCCATCCCTAAATTTGCTAGTATGAGCTGAGTCATACCAGAGAACATAGAATTTCATGTCCACTAATTATATTGCCTATATGAATGAGGGATCATATCATACTCATGCTACAAATAAATAAAATTAATGCAACTAAGATAAGAAAGGAATGGGTTGACAGGAAAAAATATCTTAGGATCAAATGTAAATGTCTATGATAAAGTTCTGATAAACAAGATATATACAGATAACAGAAATATATAGTGCCAAAAACATTGCCCAATAGGGAAGAGGTCAAAGGATAAGACAGATATTTCTCAAAAGAATTGAAAATTATAAACAATCATTTTTTTTATTCATTTTTCCAAATTATCCCCTCCCTCCCTCCACTCCCTCCCCTCGATGGCAGGTAATCCCATACATTTTACATGTGTTACAATATAGCCTAGATACAATATATGTGGGTAAATCCCATTTTCTTGTTGCACATTAATTATTAGCTTCCGAAGGTATAAGTAACCTGCGTAGATAGACAGTAGTGCTAACAATTTACATTCACTTCCCAGTGTTCCTTCTCTGGGTATAGTTATTTCTGTCCATCATTGATCATTGGAAGTGATTTGGATCTTCTTTATGTTGAAGATTTCCACTTCCATCAGAATACATCCTCATACAGTATTGTTGTTGAAGTGTACAGCGATCTTCTGGTTCTGCTCATTTCACTCAGCATCAGTTGATTTAAGTCTCTCCAAGCCTCTCTGTATTCCTCCTGCTGGTCATTTCTTACAGAGCAATAATATTCCATAACCTTCATATACCATAATTTACCCAACCATTCTCCAATTGGTGGACATCCATTCATCTTCCAGTTTCTAGCTACAACAAAAAGAGCTGCCACAAACATTTTGGCACACACAGGTCCCTTTCCGCTCTTTAGTATTTCCTTGGGATATAAGCCCAATAACAGCAATGCTGGGTCAAAGGGTATGCACAGTTTGACAACTTTTTGGGCATAGTTCCAAATTGCTCTCCAGAATGGCTGGATTCTTTCACAACTCCACCAACAATGCATCAGTGTCCCAGTTTTCCCACGTCCCCTCCAACATTCATCATTATTTGTTCCTGTCATCTTAGCCAATCTGACAGGTGTGTAGTGGTATCTCAGAGTTGTCTTAATTTGCATTTCTCTGATCAATAGTGATTTGGAACACTCTTTCATATGAGTGGAAATAGTTTCAATTTCATCACCTGAGAATTGTCTGTTCCTATCCCTTGACCATTTATCAATTGGAGAATGGTTTGGCTTCCTATAAATCAGGGTCAGTTCTCTATATATTTTGGAAATGAGACCTTTGTCAGAACCTTTAACTTTAAAAATATTTTCCCAATTTGTTACTTCCCTTCTAATCTTGTTTGCATTAGTATTGATAAACAATCATTTGAAAGAGAAATCACTGAATAACAATAATAAAAGCAAATCAAACAGCCTTGAATTTTTACTGTATACTCAGGCAATTGTCAAAGGTTACAAAAGATGGAAATTATCAAATCCAACATAGTTGTGGTAAGATGGGCACGTAACTGTTCTGAAAACCATTTAGAAATATTGCAAATAACTGCAGACTGTTTCATCCAGCAGTGTGGCTACTGGGCCTGTATCCCAAAGAGATCATAAAAAAGGGAAAAGGACCTATGTGTGCAAAAATATTTCGGCAGCTCTTTTTGTAGTGATAAGAAACTGAAAACTGGATTATGAATGTTATAGGATATTATTGTTCTATAAAAATGATCAGCAGGATGATGTCAGAAAGACTTGGAGAGACTGACATGAACTGATATTGAGTGAAATGAGTAGAACCAAGAGAATGTTATACATAGCAATAGCAAGATTATACGATGATCAATTCAACAGTGAGATGATTCAGGCCAGTTCCAATGGTCTTGTGATAAAGAGAGCCATCTATACCCAGAGAGAAACTGGGAACTCAGAGTGGATCACAACATAGTATTTTCACTCTTTTTGTTGTTGTTTGTTTGCATGTTGTTTTCTTTCTCATTCTTTCCTTTTTGATCTGATTTTTCTTATGCAGCATAGCAATTGTGGAAATATATATTTGTATGTACCTATATATGAATTGCACATGTTTAACATATAGTAGATTACTGGAGGAGAAGGAGGGAGAAAAAATTTTCAAGGGTAAATGTTGAAAATTATCTATGCATGTGTTTTGAAAATAAAAAGCTTTAATTTAAAAAAAAGAAAAAGAAAGAAATACCTGCCAATAAAGCAACAAACATTTACAAACCTTTTGGCTCAGAGATTTCACTTCCAGGAGGATACTCCAAAGAAATGGATAACAAAAGAAAAGACCCCAGAAACATTTAAAATTTTAGAGTAGCATTATTTTGGGTTATTGCAAAGAACTGGGAAACAAGATATCTAGCGGAATGGCTAGGTAAATTATTGCATATGAATGTAATGGAATATTTCTGTGCCTTTAAAAATTATTCACATGATGAATACAGAAAAACATGGAGACTTATGTGGACTGATGCAAAGTGGCATAAACAAAACCAGGAAAAATAGTCACGATTATTACAATGTAAGTGTAAAAAAACAGCAAAAAAACAAACAAACAAAAAACCCAAAACTGAATGCTACAAATTATAATAACCAAAATATATACTCCCAAAAGAGGTATAAGTGGCACATCCTTAACTGCTCTATGGGGAGAAAAAGAAAGAGCGGTATTTTGTGAGTTATAACATTGCATGCTATGTAAGATTTTATTGATATGTTGATGAGCTTTTCTGAATTTTTTTCTCTTCTCTTTTTTTTGTAAAAAGTTCTTTATTATAAATTATTTTATTATTATACTTGGTTATATTTCATACATCATTCTTTTATGTCTTTCTTGGACACAATGTGGGGGTGAAAAATATTGTGGGAAACATAGATAAAAGGTATTAATAACAATGTATTTTCAGCAACAACATTATATGATGATCAGTTCTGATGGAAATGGTTCTTTTTAAGAATGAGATGACTCAGTTCCAAGGATCTTATAATGAAGAAAGCCATCTGCACCCAGAGAGAGGACTGTGGAAACTGAAGGTGGACCACAACATAGTATTTTCACTTTTTTTGTTGTTTTGCTTGCATTTTGCTTTCTTTCTCATTTTTTTCCCTTTTTGATCTGATATTTCTTGTGCAGCATGATAATTGTGGAAATACATATAGAAGAATTACACATATTTAACATATATTGGATTATTTGCCATCTAGAGAAGGGAGTGGAGGGAAGGGAGGGAAAAAATTTGGAACACAGTTTTGCAAGGGTAAATGTTGAAAATTATCCATGCATATGTTTTGAAAATAAAAAGCTTTAATTAAAAATATATTTTAAAATGGAATGTATATTTGAAAACTTGAAAGTATTTCTAATACTTGAATATTACAGACTGCAAGGGGAGGGAAAATTCACTTTTTGAGTGACTCTGAGATTGACTCTCACAGATTTCTAATAGTAGAAAAGGAGAAGACTCAGATTACTCTGCAGTAAGGTGACATATACTTGTCAAATGGATGAATGGTTTCATGACTTGATGCCCCACCCCTCCAATGAGACATCACAATGCATCCATTCGTGCTCACCCTATTTGATGCTTGTCTGTGTTGTTGACAACACCCAACATACTGGATGCTTTCTTAACTTTCTCCTGCTCTCAGGAGAATACCAAAGGAGACGAGCTTGGGTCCTTGAAGGACGCCAGTGGAGTGTATTATCTGACAGGTTCTGCCATTGCTCTTTGCCTGAAAAGTCTTTGAACATGACTCAGGACACTGAACAAGTCATCTTTCTGAGCAATAGCCTAGTTACATATGAAGAAGCTCATCATTAATAGACTGGAGATTTCATGATGAATTTTGGCTATGGTAACTCATGATATTTGTTCACAAAATTTAAACCCTTTTCCATCCCCAGAAATACCCCCTCTCTTATGAAAAACCTAATCTCAGGAAAGGGCCAAGTCTCAGCCTTCTCCTCCTCAGGGGAAGTATAGTTCCTGAATTTCACCTTCTACACAGTAATCTTTAACTCTTTTGTGGAATGAAAAGATCTGCTTTAGGCTAAAGGGATAGATGGGATAAAGTGTTTTCACTGGGCCCACAGGAAATACAAATCAATAATGAAGCCTTTCTTGATTGGTCCCCAAATCTAGCTGCTACTCCTCCCCTGCCCCCAGTACCTTGTATTTATGTTGTATATATTTGAAGGGAAGGAAGAGGAGGAAGGAGAGGGAGGGAAAAGAGAGAAAAGGAAGAAAGAGGAAGAGAAATGAAAGAAAGAATTAATAGAAAGGAAGAGAGAGAGGCAATGTGGTATAGTGAACAGATCATGAGACCTGGAAGACCCAGATTTAAATTCTGACTCAATTATTAGTTCATGACCCTGAGCAAGTCATTTAATCTGTCTAGCCTTCTTCAATTTTCTTATCTATCAAATGAAGGAGAATTAGACTTGAAAGCCTCTTAAAATCTCTTCCTGCTCTAAATCTATATTTCTAATGCCCTATGATATATGTACATATTGTCTCACTCTGTAGAATGTAAGCTAGGTAGGGATTCTATCTGTATCTCCTGCATCAAGCACAACTTCTGATACTTTACCTCCCTTGGTGAATGCTGTTTGACTGACTAATATGCACAATTTTCAAGTTGTTTTTTTTTTTAATCTGGAAGCAAATTTTGGCAAGGAGATAGATAGTATAAGGTAGAGGTCTTATTTCCTGGAGCTGGAAGGAACCTTAGACAGCATCTGGTTCATTCTGACTTGTTCCTTTCACATAGCAGAAAAATAAAACCAGAAAAAGAAAAATGAGTTGCCCTACTAAGGGGTAGCAAGAGGATTCAAAACCCAGTCTCCTGACCTCCAAAACAGCATGCTTTTCTCTGATTCATGACAAGCTCTTACTCTCCCTGAGGTGTTAGAGCAAGGGGATGGCTTTGATGTATGAGGACTTGTTTCATGGTAAATAACACTTGGTGAGGCTGAGAAGAAAGAGGGATATTGCCATTGACTCTCACCATATAGCTCTTATTCCAGCCCCAGCTCCCAGACAGGCAGAGCATTTTGATCCCTTGCTTCCTTACAGAAAACAGATTCTATTTCTTAAATTCTGTTTGAGCAGTAATTAGTCCAACATATGGTCTGATCGCATTTTGTATTTAGATGAAAATACATACGTTCTCCTCCTTTCTCTCAATAAATGACTGATGCTGCTTGTTGTTTTTTTTAAGTGTTTCTTATGAATATTTTTCCTTGCCTGAATGCAGCATTGGGTATTTGTCACTTAAAAGAATCATAGAGGAGCCTAGAAATAGAAGTTATAGACCACAGACTACTAGACCTAGAAGGTACTTAAAGTTTACCAAGTCCAATTCCCTTTGTTCTACATATGAGAAAACTATGATTTTCTGTAAATGGGAAAGATTATGGGATTTGGAATCAGGGGAAAGAAAGGAAGAGCAAGAGGGAGGATGGAAAGAGAAGAGAAAAAACTAGGGGCTAGGAGAGGCAATGTGGTATAGAGAATACAACATTAAACCTGAGTTCAGATCTTGCCTCGATTATTAGCTGGGATCAAATGGCATTTTCTGTGTGTGTGAATCTGGGCAAGTCATGTCTTCAATAATCTGGAAAATAAGGGAGTTGAAGACTATGATCTCCAAGGTCTCTTCCCTCTCTGAATCTGTGATCCTATTATGGACCCAAGATCACCCAGAGAATTGTGGGAAAGCTGAGACAAGAACCTCCAACTCTGATCTCTCAGCTAGAACTCTTTATCTTACACTAGCTGTTTCACCATTTAGGAGCCAGACTAAAAAAATTTCTATGGGTTGTGTAGTAGAAAGAATACTGAACTTTCCTGCTGAATTTGGAATCATGTATCCTGAATTTTAATCTTAGGGCTTCCATTTACTACTCATGAAACTTTGGACAAATAACCTCTCTGTGCCTCTGTTTCTTCATCTATAAAATGGGTGTATTGGGCTCAATGGCGTCTGAATTCTATTCCAACTCTAGAGTATTGATCCTAGAACTTAAAATCTTTCTGGAGAGGAATCTCCCAGGTAAAGTCTTGTCATGTTTATTTATTTGAAATAGGAGAAAGATTAGATGATTTCTGAGGTCCCTTATAGCTCTGGTTTGTCTGATTCTATGTTTTGGTTTATTTAATTGGGATTCCGTGTGTGTGTGTGTGTGTGTGTGTGTGTGTGTGTGTGTGTGTGTGTGTTATATTCATACATATCAAAAGTGTCTCGGTTCCAGATTTGGATCCTTTGCTCATACTATCTGGAATGACCTCTATCCTTCATCAATCCTTGAAATTCAAATTCAGTTCCCCTTCATCCACAAAGCCTTTGCTGATTCTGATTTTCCTGGTTAGTAAAATTTCTTTAGAAGGCATTTAATAAAAGTTGAATGGAATCAATTGAATTTACTTTGTGAGTCTTCATGTAGCTTTTATTACATGATGAGTGATTAAAATCACTTTTAATTCCTGAACTACTAGCACTTTACGTGGTGCTTCTCACAAAATAAATGTTTAATAATTGTTTCTTGAATCGAATTCATCTATTTATGCAACAGAGATTTGTTAAGCAGCTCCCATGAACAAGGTACAAATGCTGAGATGTAAGACAACAAAGATATACAAATATATTTTAGTTTATCGATATTTGGGTCCTATATCCTTACTGGAATGGAAAGTTGCATGAGGACAAAGTCTCTGTCTTCTAAACTTTGTATCTTCCCATATTTCCTAGCACCTGGCACAGTGTTCTCTTCATAGATAGCAATTAATAAATGTTTGTTGAATGAATGAATGAGTTTCAGGTAACAGGAATGGAGAGAGCCAAGTCTTAAAGGTAGGGAATATGCAAAATGACTTTAAGAATGAAAAAAGCCACTTTCTACTGCCAAGAAGTTTGGCTTCAGCAGGCCAAGTTACCTGAGATCCTACTGCCCCTTCTGATTGGGTCAACTTGATAAGGAACAAGAGGGACCTTAGCCAAATCTCTTTGAATGCAGGTTTCTAGCAGATGGGCATCCCATGTGCCGGACGACAGTTTGATGGGCTCCAACTAAGCAGTGACTCGTTCAATCTCTCAGACCCCTCAAAGAGCCTAGGAAGGATACAGGAACATGTTTAGCATCCAGCTGAAAGAACACTGTCCCAACAACATTGACCAGCTGGGTGGCCATGGGTCATTAATTTCTAATTAAGAGAAAATACATTTCTTGACCTTGTTCTGTGACTCATTTCCCCCTGTAGAAATTAGTGGAGGATGCTGAGAGTGTTCCAATGCAGTATGATCTCACTCCATTCTACCCTTTGGAAAGGATCAATGAATGTCCTTGATACCAACATCAGTTGTTTGTCATGTTGGTGAGCAGCATGACAGCAGAAAGAACATCACACTCTATTTGTAAAGCATTTTGTCGATTGAGAAAGAATTAGAATAATAGAATTCTCAGCCATTTCATTTGGCCTCTATAGACCCCAGTATTTTTATATGAATAATGGGATAATAGAGGAAGGGAGTGAGCCCCAAATATAATTATTGCTTGCCCAACTTCACCCAGATAATAAATGACAGAGGCAAGATTTGAACCAAGGTTTGTTTTTGTCTTGGAGATTTTTGTTTGTTTTTCCTTTAGTCCTAAAGTCATTACTCTTTCTACCTGATTGTGCTAACAAAAAAATGTCAGGAGGTGGGAATGGGGCAAGAAATCATTGGGATATGATAACAAAGGTGTTGTATATTTATTTTTGAGAATATTATTATAACATTTTTAATTAAAGAAAAACTCTAGATTTGGCAGGATTAATATCAGTTACCTCTCCTAAAGACACACACACACACACACACACACACACACACACACACACACACACACACACTCAGGTGCTTCAGGTACCCAAAACTGTTAGTTATGGCTACAATTGAAAACAGATTATTATAAGTCCTGAAAAGTTTATGAAATATGAAATATGACAAAGCTTAAAGTGACAGGCAACCTGGGTTCAAGATTTGGTTCCATTATTTACTGTGTGACCACAGACAAATAAATCTTTTAATTTCCTTATTTGTTATAGCTTCATTTTCCTTATTTATTAAATGAGGCAGTTAAGAGTGGATAGAATGCTAAGGCTTGGGTCAAGAAGACCTGAGTTCAAATCCAGCCTCAGATACTTCCTAGCTCTGTGATCTTGGGCAAGTCAGCTAATCTTTGTTTGACTCAATTATCTCATCTGTAAAATGAGGATAACAATAGTATTTATCTCCCAATGTTATTGTGAGGATTATATCACATAACCAATATTTGTAAAGTGCTTAGCATAGTATCTGGAACATAGAATAAGCTATATAAAAGCTAGTTACTTTATTATTATTATTATAAAATGAAAGTAATACCTACTTCATAGGTATTTAAAGAAAAGCATTTTGCAAGCTATAAAGCAATACTGAAAATTGTAACAATAAAACAGTTTAAATACCTGAAAATCTAAACTACTTTTTGAAGTCACATGAAAAATGTGATTCCTACCTTTTCCCCTCTTATGATTTCCTTTTTGCATAAGGGAATGTCTGTGTATAATAATGCCACTACTGATTTGAATCACTACAGAACAGTCTCTTAATAGAGAGACAAGATTGACATCCATAAAAATCTGGATAACTATCCAAGGTGGTATGACCTGCATTCTAAACAAAGAATATGGATAGTTACATTTATAGGAATATATATATATATATATATATATATATATACACACACACACATATATATGGGAGAGATATGGAGATGGGAGAGAGTATTATAGGTTGGAATGAATTATGATAGCTAACATTTATATAGCATTTACTACGTGGCAAGAAATCTGCTAAACACTATAATTATTATCTTATTTGATCCTCAAAGAAAGCTTCCTCCAGGGCCACGAGTTGAGTTTTCGAAAATGGGCAGAATTTAAAAAGGCAAGAAGAACTTTCAAAAGACTTAAATTCCAATATAAGTTGAAAGCAGGGAAACATGAACAAAAGCATGGAGACTAAACTGTGTCTACTACATACATTATGAAAACAATGAATTAATCATGCTGGTTTAAGCCAAGAATTTTTTAGGTAAGTAGCGAGAGATGTCTAGAAAGCTAAGTTGGTAGGTACCACATTATAGAAGGACTCAAATGCCAAGCTGAGCTATTGGATTCTAGCCTATATTTATGAAGGTTTAGAGCAAAGAAAAAAAAGTCAAACATATTGTCAGAGAGAGAAATATCCTTAAAGGTCTCAGGATTATGAGGACATGCATAGGATCATAGATTTGAGAAGTTAATTCAACCTCATTATTTTGCACGTAAATGACTGAAGTTTATCAAGGTCAGTAACTTCATTATCTAATCCAACCCCTCTCACTCTCATTTTACCTATGAGAAAAGATGCCAAGAGAAAGGAAATGATTTGTTCAACATCATAGCATAGAGATGAAAGCTTAGGAAGCTATCCACTTTAATGCACCCCTGTGAAGGTGCCTCCTAATCCTGGAACAATCCCCCTCCTCACTGCTCAGTTCCTTCTCAGGGTCTCTATTTTGAAGATAGGCCCAGGCCAGCTAAGCTACAATTCCCTCCCAGCTCTGTGGGTACCCTCTCCCTTCTCCCTTTGCAGTTTCCTTTTGTCTTTATTAGAATGCAAGTTCCTTGAGGGCAGGGACTTTCTTTTTCCATTATTGAGCACAATACTCTATAGATAGCAAGTGCTCAATAAATGCCTATTGCCTGTCAGTTGCCTGTTGGTTGACACGCACTCCTTATTACTATAAATAGACTCAATTCTTTTATTCTAAAGCCAGACTTTGTATCAATATATTTAGCCCAACAAAACAAATATTTTACGGGATTTAAAGTTGACTTGCTATCTTTATTTTATAAATAATGAAAAAATAAATAATAAGGTTCCCAACATCTTTCTATATGTAGTAGTACCAGTTGACCTTCCAAACCACTTTCTGATATAGTCAATATAGTTTCTTTCTTTCTTTCTTTCTTTCTTTCTTTCTTTCTTTCTTTCTTTCTTTCTTTCTTTCTTTCTTTCTTTCTTTCTTTCTTTCTTTCTTTCTTTCTTTCTTTCTTTCTTTCTTTCTTTTTTATTTTTTCCCTGAGGCTGGGGTTAAGTGACTTGCCCAGGGTCACACAGCTAGGAAGTGTTAAGTGTCTGAGACCAGATTTGAATTCAGGTCCTCCTGAATTCAAGGCTGGTGCTCTATGCACTGCGCCACCTAGCTGCCCCCCCCAATATAGTTTTTTTCAAAGGAGAAAACTGAGGTTTGGCTTTAAGACATGAAGTAATTTAGCCTAGATCACATATGCTATAAATAGAAAGCCAGGTTGGTAGAGTTGAAAGACCACTAGCTTTGGATTCCACAGATCTGAGTGTGAACTTACTAACTCTATGATTTTAAAGTGGGGCAACTAGGTGGCCGAGTGAATAGAGTATCAGGTCTGGAATCAGGAAGACTCATCTTCCTGAGTTCCAATCTGGCCTCAAACTAGTTATGTGACCCTGGACAAATTACTTAACCCTGCCTCGCTTCAGTTTTCTCTCTGCCAAGATCACGAAGAGTCAGAAATGACTCTTAGGCATGTCAATAACAATAACAAATGGTTTTAAACAGGTCACTCTACATCTCAGCTTCAGTTTCCTTATCTGTAAAATAGAAGGATTCAATTAAATGACCACAAAGGTCCCTTTTAGCTCTAAGGCTGGTGATAGAGCTAATATTCTAATGTAGTTTCTCAAACTTCAAATCCTGTGCTCTCCTCAACAAGCCACACTCTGTATTCTTATTCTAGTCTTAGCTCAGGGCCTTGAAAATTCTGCATGTGGGGTTTCTAAGTGCTTCCTATCATTAGCCTCATAATCATTAGCTATGTCATATTGGTCAACTGTAAGGTAGGAGAGAGAGTATGACAAGATGATGGGAGATGCTGAGAAAATAATAACTAAAATGCATCAAACATGCACACAGACACATATACACAAAGGCCTCTAACATCACCTGCTCTCAGATGAGATAACAAATAAATGATCTAAAATGTGGCCAACAGATGGAATTTCAGAAAAATGTCACCAAAAAGAAATATCCCATGTCAGAAACAAAATTCCACTTTAGCAAAATCATCCCCCTTCCTTGTCTTTCTTCAGAGAAAAAGTCTCACTGGGGCCCCCTGGAACTTTAGCAATCCAAGATGAGTTATTTAGCACAGAACACCACATCATCTTGCATGTTAAATACAAAAGGAAAAAATACCTTCAGATTTGGAAATGGGGTTGCAGACACAGATGGTGCCTGAACATGCATAAATTCCATCGCCTCGAGAACAGATGGAAACTTGAAGGGGGGAAAAAAAACTTCAGCATTTGTCGGCTGTGCAACCACCGGGTTGGGAAAATGGGAGTTTGTCACTTGACTGTGGAGAGTCTCGGACTTCTGATCTGGGAGATGGTGATAAGAAAATCCATTGGCTCTTGGTCTTTTTGCCTATATGGGTAAAGATGTCTTTGCTAAGAGCTTCATGAAGGAAGGAGAGAAGAGATATTAATATAGTTAGAAAGTGACCCAGGTCAGAGAGTCCTGAGAAACTAGAGGGAGAAATGTGCAATGAATTTAGAAGCATCTCATGAACTCTGTCAGCACCATGGGTCACATTTCCAAGGAAATTCCAATTTTTTTTTTAAATCTGGGATTACAAATAATAAAAAAACATAGTCCTTGCTCTCAAGGAGTGTATAATCTAAAGGGGAAGATGACATACAAAAGAAGAAAGTAAGATAGATCAGATGGGAATCAAGTCAATCCTTCAAAGCAATCCTCATGTGATGTGATTTTCAATTTCTTCACTACTCTGATCATTTTCCTCTGGTTGACAGTTGGTCAACATCTGTCCTAAAAAGTGGCACCAGTGAGCAAACATTGTACTCACTTGTTCTGTACAGCTCAGGGATGGCAATAATATCCTCTCCTTTTTCCTGGTATTAGATCTCTCAACAGGTGGGTAGATGATACAATTGATTGAGTGCTAGGCCTGGAGTCAGGAAAAGTTCTCTTCCTGAGTTCAAATCCAATCTCAGATACTTAGTAGCTGTGTGATAGTAAGCAGTTTCCTCACCTGAAGAATGAGCTGGAAAATATCTTTGGCAAGAAAACCCCCAAAAGGCTCACATAGACATAACTTTAAAAATGGCTAAACTACAACAAAGGTCTCTCAGTGGAATTTTCCATTTGATCACCATGTCAGGGTCTTATATACCAAGCTTACAATTCTTACCAAATCCAAGGTCCTTTACACATGCAGATTTTAACTCAAGAAACAAAAAGCAAGCCTTAGCTATTATCTTTTATCTCATACAAGAAAATGAGCCTCTTATTTCCTTTCCCCATATTTAGTGATGTAGATCTTGGGGAAAATGCAGGAATACAAAAACAGAACTAAAACTTTCCTTCTGCCAAAGTAGGAGCCCCAAACCCTTAATGACCTACCTACACTGCTATCACTAGAGCTATAATTTGACTTTTTTTTTAACCATGGGCAAAATAGTTTGGGTACACTGGGCCCAGGAAACAATCTGATTTCAGGTGCATTTGCAGCAGGAGAGAGGGTAGTTTGGTTCTTCCCTGGTAGAAGTTGGGAGTGAGAGTGAGAGGTACCATGGCAATGGAAGTGTTGCTATGCCAGAGATCAGAAGAGAACTATAAGGAAGCGAGACACGGGCATTAGGATAGTTACAGAAAGTTACAATGCCCCTTGGGAGGTAATCCCCTAGATACTGGCACCTGGGACCAAGCCACACAGCTTTGTCTGCAACTCTCCAATAAAAACTCCATTGAACTCTCTAATTGATTGAGACTAAATGGACCTCACTGGGATTAAGAGGAATGCAATACATAGAAGATTCTTTTTGGAAGCTGATTCTAGCAGCTTTGTGAGCTTCTAGCTTCATAGAAACTTCCAGGAAGGCTTTAATAAAGATTCCAAGAAGAGTTAATGGCTTTTCTGGTTTTTTTCTCTCAAATAACTTCCCCCAATTCTTTCCATTAGTGCCCTTGGCCTACCTCCTTCCACCTATATTTCTCCCCAATCCCTTCTTCAAATGGCCATTGCCTCACTTGGCTTTCCACTCTGCTCATTATCCCTGCTTATGTTCAGCAAGGCAGTGGGAGGCTGCTTGCTTTGGGCTCAGACATGTAAGAAAATGGTCCACAGACAGCCGCTGGGGAGAGTGCATTACACTCTTATTGTGGTGGGAGGCTGTGCTTATAATTACTGGGGGCTGCGGCTGGGAAGGAATGTTGGCACTTTCCCCAGGAAAGCTCCTGAAAAGACAACACCAGACTCCCCGACACCCCCGCTACCCAGAGCATGCATGGATGAATTGATTGTGGGCACTGTAGCTCCCAGCTCATCCATCTAGGCTGCTTGGGGCAGGCTGAGTGCTCCAGGCGAAGGCAGGGCCAGGTTTGGTTCCTTCCCTTGGTGGTCCTCCTAAGTGTCTCTTGAAAGATACACTTTCAGAAAGGTAGCCACAAACACTGACACCAGCCCTATTTGGTCACTGCTCTGAGCCCTTGTAGATATCTTTTAATAAGTTTGTACAGTGTTGCAACACAGAATCTGGCTAATTCCATAGTTGCAAGATATTAGAAACAGTAAATGCAAGCTGCTTCCCAGTACACTGTTAGAGAGCAAAGACAACCTCGAGATGACTTGGACATCCTTCAGATGCAGAATGGCATAGGAACAACTGGAGTTTGCCTAAGGGCTCCCTCACTGGGACTTAGAAGAGTGTGGCAGCCCCTTACTTCTTGAAGCCTCCTCTCATTTCACTTCTGGGAACAGTGGAGATGCACTCCTTCGATCCAGGCTGAAATACAACAACTTTAGATGTCTATGAAATGGGAAAGGCTTTATTCTTTGCATGAGAAGAGGACCTTCTGTCCCAAAGTTTTTCCCTTACAAAAAGAAAAATCAGTTGGTCTCTTCTCTAAAGTAATTTAATGGTCTTTGCCTTAATCTCATTAATAAAGAAAGTAACTCTCTTTCCCACTGTACATTCAACCTTAAGTGAAAGGCAGCTTGGTATATAGTAAGAGTAATCAATGAGGAATCAGGATTCCTACTTCCCATTTTTGCCACTTGGTGACTCTAGGACACTATTGTGAAAGGGTAGATAGAATCGAGCATTCAGAGTCAGGAAGACCTAAATTCTAACCCTGCCTTGGACACTTATCAGGTATATATATCCTTGACAAACTACTTAACCTCTTTAAGCCTCAGTTTCTCTATCCAAAAAATGTAAAATAGTAGGACCTGCCTCATAAGACTGCTGTGAGATAATGGGTATAAAGAGCTTTACAACCATTAAAATACAATATAAAAGAAGCATTGTTTAACTTCTCCTGGTCTATGCATGTACCACTTTCTACATAGCCACAATTCCCATTTCTTTGCCACCATTTTGGTGATTCCACATCTCATGGTCTGCCCTCATTAGTTTCTATAAGATCTTGATGAAGTTATAATGTCTTCTATTCTTTTTCTTCTCTTCCCTTATGCCTACCTCATTGGTTCTCCTGGGAAAGTTCCCTCATCTCAATAGTTTCCACACAGAAAAATTCATGAAGCATTTCTATTTCATCCTTATGCATTATAAAGCCTACACATAACCTTCTGTAGTTTAAATTTTTTTCAGATATGCAATCTTTCTCAATGACTAAGTTTGTCTAGAAAGCAACATGCAAAAATGGTAGGTTCTCCAAAAAACTTCCATATACAAGAATTTCTCATTTCTCCCTATTTCCCTTAAGTCACAAATATATATATGTGTGTGTGTGTGTGTGTGTGTGTGTATCTAAAAATGTTGGAAATATATGCATATATTATTGGATCCTTGTGCATTGCAGAGCCTACACATAACCTTCTGTAGTTTATGTAATCTAGGGATTCTTTCTCAATGACTGAGGTTTTCCAAAAAGCAACACAGGAAACTGGAATAGAACGAGGTTAACTGGTCTACTACTTTATGGACCCATAGCCTCCAGCTCTAACCTACTGTTAGTTACCTGGCAAGAAAAAGCTTTCCCTGTAGCCTATCACCTCCATTCTGCTGATCTTTCACTCCTTTTTCTCCACATGAGTACTTTGGTACTTTAGACAAACTGTTTCTTTTGACAATCTGTCTGTGATTCATAGCCAATAGGGAATTAAATTTTGTTGTTCTACCAAATTGGCTTGATAAGGGTCTTCAACAATGTTTCTTTGACTTTATCTTAAAGTGTGTCCTTGGCTTTAATCTGATTTGATTTATCAGTAACCTTTGATACTATTGATCCAAAAATCATTTCTCATCAGGATTTTTAAGGGTCTGGTCCTACACAAGGGGGCATTCTGTCTGATCCTTCCTTTTGAGTTGGTTGAACCTGCCATTAGCAAGTTCAGAGTCAATTCCGCCTCCTGATTTCTTTCTTCAACTTCCCCCATGCCATACAGCCTTCTGACCTTTTACCATGACTAAGCACTAAGATGCTTAGTGCTTTAAACTATCAAACCATTGGAGGTCTTGTACTTTCCAGACAATAATACAAAGCCAAGGTACCCAAACTAAGTTATTACCAGTTTCCTCTCTGCCAATCTATTTCCATTACTTCCTTAATTTTATTCCTTCTAAATAAAGAAAACATATTTGAGAATAGAATAAAGTATTTCCAGTTGCTTCTATAATGCCTAAAGTGTGGGGAGGGGTACAGTATTCACTAAAGTCAATGGGTTTTGCTCTTCATAGATATATACCATAAAGGTCAAATGGATAGAGAAAGATGAAATAGCTTCCTTTGTTTAACTTTTTGTTCTGGCTAGTATTTATTTGAAATGCAAACCAGAGATGATCATGGGGATTTTTGACCATCAGTCAGATAGTTAACCTGGGATAAAGAACACAATTTTCAGATGCATTAGTGAGAATAAAAGATTTAATCTTCTCCTAGGGCACACTATGGCTTTTTAACTGGCTAAGAACAATATATCATCAGCTTGCTTTTATCAAAGAAAGGTTTCTAGTCACTAAACCCTAGAGGATAAGAGTTAAGATATTAGGTATGTGGCCCTGAACAAATGAAATCAAGAAGCTGGCATCAGGGAGAAATGCCCAGAAGAAACCACAAAACCAGCAGAATTAATAACATAACCATCAGAGAGCCAAGTAACCCTGGAGAAAGCAAGAGTTAGAGACCTTTAGAGATACATACTCAGTGAAGAAGCAGTAGAAAATGATACCCAATGAAGAATAAAAGATCCTCAGTTTGAAACCTAAGTGCAGATTCTGTAAACAAAACTCAGCAATGACATCACCAGAAGAACACAGTAGTCCTGTAGCATCATTCCCTGGCACATAAGCTCCCTCTATGTATGCACCACATGTTTGTTCCTTATGTAGACCTTCTCTCCCCACTGATGGTATATTTGTGTAAGTATGCTCATGTTTGGGGAAGGAATATTTATCACTTTTCTTACTATATACTTAACTGAGGATATTTTTTTTACTATATAATTGCTTTTTGTTTTATAATTTGTTTGAATAATGACTACTAGTTAACAACTACAAAAATGAATGCATCCACTGAGATTTGTAAGCTATAATATTAAGGAATATGGATCCACGGAGTTTCTTGAACCTAGAGTGGTCATTCTGGGGTTCCATAGGTAAGGGGGCTTTCCCCAGGTTTGTCATTATTTTTATCATCAATAATAGTAATAACTTATTTTATAGGGCTGCATATTTGTGATATGCTTTCCTTTGTGCTAAATGAGTACTCAGTTGAAATGGAAAATAGAATATAAATTCTTTCCCCCTAGAAAAAAGAGATATGCACAGAGGTGGCTGCATGCAAACACACAGTTCTCCCTGGTTCATTTCCAGTAGAGCAGTCTCATGGATTGGCCTGACAGGAAGGAATGAGATGAGAGGCCTGGGGAGAAAGAATTTATATCCAGCTTTTCCTGGAAAAAAAAAATGACAGGTCTCTTCTTCATTAGCTATGGCCATCTATCTTTCCCCAGCCCCAGGCAGGAAAAGTTGATGGCTACCAGAATAGACTAAGAAAAGAAAGGATTGCCCAAACCCAAGGAACTGGTTCATCTAAGCAGTAATTCCTTGGAGCAAGCAATACCCTCTGGATTTCATGTTGCTAACCATTAGAAAACTCCTTAACTGGTTTTCATGGCCCTTCACAATCTGCGCTCAGAAGAAGAGCTGTCTCATGGGTGTGTCTGAGCCTGTCATCCTACTTTTCCAGTATTCTCTCATATTATTTCCCTCTTTACCTTCTTTGTTCCAATCAATCTGATCTATTCTCGATATCTGGAATTCATCCTGTGCTTTTCTGAATCTGACTTTGCAGCCCAAAATCTCCTCCCTTCTTTTTTTAACCTGTTGAATTATTAACCCAGTCCAAATCCTCCTCAATGAAGCTTCCCTTGGCCAGATGGGGAGTGGGGTGACAGGGAGGAAACTGAGGCTCTGTGAATCTGGAAACACTATTCTTTCTACTGAGTCATACTCTCTGTTTTCCTGTTTATAACAAAATAATTCACACAGTCTTTTACAGTGTTTGTGCAAGAAAGAACACCATATGCTTAGTCAGAAGACCCATGTTCCAGACTTGGACTCAGTCAGTCAACAAGCATTTATTAAGCACATCCTTCATTTTTGAAGAGGACTAATGACATCATGGATTGATGTCTTGAATTGTACCTGAATTAGATTTAAGTGAGGTAGAGCTGCATAAAATCATCAGCCTCACTCTCTCTTCCAAAGTCATCAAGATTTAGTGATAAGTCAAGTCAAGTCAAGCTGACTGGCAATGGCTCAGAATGTAATGGGTGACTTTGGTGACTGTTGTCTAACTGAGCTGTGGAACAAATTGTTCTTGTTCACCCATTCTGCTGGGCAAAGTCTTCACATGTTCACATGGATTCATCAATGGGCTTGAAACCTGTCAGTTACTCTCAATCTGGTTTAACCAATTTGCCAAGACAATTTTACCAGGGTGTAACCAATGCACATGCTACAGCTTCCTGGAGCCAAAGATGAGAACCGAATGCCAGATGGCAATGGTTTGATCTGTAATATATCCTGATGGTGAGATCACTTCTGTTTCTGTCTCTATCTTATCCAGATATTCTTCACTAAATTTTTCTGCTTTGTTTCTTAGATTTTTTTTATATACCCTGATTATTTTAAATAAAATAAACCCTTCCATTGCACCAAATCTTAATGATACTTATAGGAACAAAATTATGCCCTTATATTAGAATCTCTCATTCATTTTATTTATAAGTTCATTTCCCTTCTTCCTTCCAGTCTTGTATCTTCAACTCTCTGCCAGACACCTCCTCCTAGGTATCCATGGACATCTTAAACTCAACATTTACAAATTTGCTCTCACTCTTTCCCCTTAAAATTATCTCTACTCCTAATTCTCTTATTCCTGTTGAGGGCACCACAATTATTCCAGTTACCCAAGTGGACAGCCTAGGAACCATCCTCAAGTTTTCATCCCCTATCACACCCATTCAATTAGTTGTCATTTTATTGATTCTATCTCCTTAACATTTCTCCCAATTATCTCCTCTCTACTCACACCAGAACCACCAACCATCACCTCCTGCCTAGACTATTACAATAGAATCCACTGGACGTAGCAGCCTTCCTCAATGACCCATCATTCACACAGCTGCCCAATTGGTATTCCTAATGCCTCAGTTTGATCATTCCCATTCTCAAGAAGCCCCAGTAGCTCTCTGTTTCCTCAAAGATACAATACAAACCCTACTGCTTTTCTTTAAAATCCTTCACAAGTTAGTTCCAATCTCCAAATATAGTAAACATTATTCCCCTTCACACACTCTACTTTCCAGCCAAATGTATCTATTTGTCTTCTCCTATACACCAGCTATGGGCCTTTGCCCAGTTTGAACCCACGCCCAGAGTTCTCTCTCTGTCCTTAACTCTGCCTCCTGAAGCCCCCAGCTATCTTTAAAACTCAGCTCAGACAGTAGTTCTTATAAAGAGTCCTTCCTGTTTTCCTACTTTAAGATTTCTCCCAGCATTCATTTTGTCTATATTTTTCATATGTTCCTGTTAGGAAATTATATTCCATTAGAATGAAGCTCCTTGTGATCAGGGACTATCTCACCTTTATAGTTTTATTTCCAGTGATAGTCTAGTACTTGACATGTAGTAGGTGCTTGTATGAATAACTGAAAATAGAGAGAAGTCTCCAGTTTTGGCAATTCTTAGGAAATTCTCTGTCACCTCCTGAATACACATCCTTTCAATTGTTATCAAGTTCCTAATAACTTCCTCAGTAATCTTCAGCAAAAAGTCACCTATCACTTCTCTCCTTCCTCTGACCCTTACTGAATGATTTCTTGCTTGTAGTGACTTCCTCTTTATGTGAGAGACTACAAGGTAGAATAGATAGAGAGCTGACCTCCAAGCCAAGAAGAACTGATTTCAAATTTCATCTTTAACAGATATTGTGAGGAAGTCATTTAAACTCTTAGTGCTCTAGGCAATTCTCTATGACATTAAGTTCTCTTCTTTCTATACTTGTGACTCTCTGGACTTTTTCCTCTTTTCCCCAGTAGTTTTCTCACCTTAGAGATGCTTCTGTCCCTTCAACTTCCTCCTCCACTGTGAGTTCCTGCCTGAGATCACCACTGAAGGAAATGCTTAAGCCTTACACTCAATTTTCTCCTGGTTCTTCTCTTCTTTTCATGTTGACTCTATGAGAGTAGCTTCTCTCCCTCCATAACTCTACTTTTCTGATCCCTTTTATATATTATCTTTTTCCTTTAGAATGTAACTCTGTTGATTTTTTCCCTATATCAACCTGTTTATAGCTTATTTGTATTATGATTGTTTGATTTTTTTCCCCCATTACATAGTGAGCTCCTTGAGAGTTGGGACTCTTTACCTTTCTTTGATCTCCAGTGCTTAGCACTGAGCCTGGCACATTACTAGGTGATTAATCAATGTTTATTGACCAACTGACTGAAGATAGGCACTATCTTTTTTGTTTGTATTCATATTCATAGCACTTGGCACAATGCCCAGCACATTGTAAGTACTTAACAAATGTTTCATCTCAGTTGCAGAAAAGGTACCAACCATTGGGAGAGGGCATCTTCAGTCCTTTTCCCTCAGTTGTTAAATGTGCACTTCACTGATCCTAAGGATTTGGAGAATAAAAACACCTTCCTTTAGTCTCTTTACCTTTTTTTTTTCTAAAGGGACAATCAGTTTGCACTTGGAGGGTAGATAGCAGTTACTTCAACAAGATAGAAAGACAGTTTCTAGTTCTCTGTTCAAATCACAGCAAAATTCTATCTATTCTCTATATGTAGTGGATGTAATATTCTCATTTTTGTCGGGGGGGGGTTTCCCTCCTAGATCCCTTGAAGAATTTCAGTGACAAACTGCTCATGAGTGATTACAATTCCAGAGAGGTGACTCTCCTCTATTCTTCAGCATGTGAGTATGTATATGTGTGTGTGTGTAAATACATTCACATATATTTACACACACACATATTTATACATATATACATATATGCACATATAAATACACACATATATATATGTACTTTACTGCCTCTTTAATAACTCTAGAAAGCTATAAGATCCAGACTTCTCTTAGTGACATCTTACATCAGTTTACCGATTTATTTTTTCTTACCTTTTCTCACTTATTTTTGACAATGACCTATTTCTCCTGTTCTTATTCTCTATCTTTTCTTCCTTCAGCTCAACTCATTTAATCCATCTGTGCTTTAGTATCCTTATCTGTGAAATAGGAAGGTTGAACAAGATGGCCTCTGGGGTCCCTTCCTAGCTCCAGATTTATACTTCTAAGATATTCTTTCCTTACTGCTCCTTCTCCATCATTTTTGGTTCTTCACCTTTTTCTCTTTTTCCTTCTTCTTGGGGCCTTCTTAAATCTTCTCCTCCTGAAGACTGAATCTCCCTTCTCTGCCTTCAGCTCAAGCACTGCTCTTTTAGTTTAAGGCTTCTACTTCCTCATTTCAAAGCCCTTTAGAATCAACTTTCATATTTTGTCTCCTTATTTGCATAAAGTCCTTCTCATGTTGTCCCTTTTCTTTCATAACCTTCAGACAGCAGAGAGAGTAAGGCATTACCCAGGCTAGTGAATCCAAGCTGAACAGTTCCATGAAGCCATATGCATGGTCTTTTGACATTAAATCGTTAAATATTTAAGTTAAAGTCAATAAACAATAGTACATTAAAGACATCAGTAATGGAGACACAATAGATGTTGTAAAAGATATTGTCAAAGGAATCCATGACCACAAGAATAAGACCCAGAAGGACAGCCCAAGTGCTTCATTGGTTTCCACAGGACAGTAAAATAATCTTTATAGAGAACATATAAAAAGTCATAGGTGAGAGCCACAGAGAATGAGAAGACACAAGGATTTTCTACTCAAGTATAAAAAAATGATAAAAATGTTTTAAGAGTATGCTAGATTATGATTACTGAACAAAGAAATCTAAAAGAAAAACTCCAACCTCATTCTCAAGTAGCTTAAGTTCTAAGTAAGACTTTAGTACAAGACAGTCAGTCAACCACAAATGTGGAAATTGTTGTCATTGTTCAGTCAGTTCAATCAGGTGTGATTCTCTGTGGCCCCCTATGGAATTTTCTTGGTAAACACACTGGAGTGATTTGCCATTGCCTTCTCCAGCTCAATTTACATATGAGGAAACTGAGGCAAACTGGGTTAAGTGACTTGCCCAGAATCACACAGCTAGTCTAAGACTGGATTTGAATTCAGATTTTCCTGAATACAGGCTGGGGGCTTTATCCATTGCACCATCTAGCAGCCCAAATGTGGGAGATATAGGAGAAGAAAAGAAGCCTTTTCTCTTTGAATGTCTTTTCCCTCCTGGGACCACATAGGTTAAACACTAAAAAATGATAATAATAATAATAATAATAATTAAGTTTTTGATCTACTCCACTAAAGAGTAGATGAAACTCATACTCTCATATATTAGCAACTGAAGCTACAATCCAACAAATCTCTTTTTATTCTTGATTTCTCTCCCCAACCTCTCATCTTTAATTGCTAGGATCTCAGTGCTAGGAGGAAAAAGAGAAAGATGCTGGCACTTACCTAAATTCCCCTGTAAGAATACCAGTGTATTCAAGAATACCCCAGAGCACTTATAGCCTTAAGCTGAGCACCTGGTAGACATCAGACCTGGCATAGTCTCCAGCTTTATAATTTGCTGGGGATTGATCCTGGAGTTAAATAGTGACAAATAGTTAAATATGAAAAGGATAAACTCAGACTCCCAGCCCTCAACCATGGCTTGTATCATGATGGGACTCTGTTGTCCCTTATAGTTAAAGGCCAAGAATTCTAAGAAGTCAGGCAAATTTGTACTATAATGCTACATAATTTTAGCACTAGAAGAGACCTTTAGGATCACCAGGTAGCAAGGCAGAGAAGGAGCACAGTAGATAGAGTACTGGGCTTGGGGTCAGACTCATTTTCATGAGTTCAAATCTAGCTTCAGACACTCACTAACTGTGTGACCCTGAATGGGTCACTTAATCCACTTTCCTCAGCTTTTTCTTCTATAAAATGAACTGGAGAAGGAAATGGTAAACTACTCCGTTATCTTTGCCAAGAAAACCCCAAGTGTGGTCACAAAAGAAGTCAGACAGGATGGAAAGCAGACAGAAATGACTGAACCACATCAGTTCATAAATTGTGTCAATATCTCTTAAACTGTATATTCAGAACCTTCACTGCTAGACATATACCTATAAATCCAAAGATAGAATGAATGGTCCCATAAACATCAAAATATTTAAGGCACCACCTTTTTATGGTAGCAAAGAACAGAGAATAAAGTTAACTTCCCATAAATTAGAGAATAACTAAACAAATTCTAAATGAATGAAATAGAATATCACTTGAGTCATAAGAATTGATAAATATGAAGAATACAGAGATACATGGGAAGTTTCAAATGAGCTGTTAGAAATTAAAGCAAGCATAAGAAAACAAATATACAAAATTACTAGAATGATATAAATGGAAACAAAAAAAATTTAAATGAACATTGTATAATGGACATTCTTGGCTCTAAAGGAAGATATATAAGAATTTACCTTTCTCCTTTCTTTGTGAAGATGGGAAACTAAAGTTCCACAGCACTGCGTAAACTGTTGGACCCTGTGGATTTGTTTTGTTAGTTTTGCTCATCTATTTTCCTTATTTATTTTTAATTTTTTATTATAAGGGAAAGCTCTATGGATGAGAAGTAGGGAGGGATGTACTGGAAAATTAAAGTGATATAAAAAGATATTAAGAAAAAATGTTTTAGAAAAATCATCTGATCAAAAGGTTTTTAATTTTTTTATGTGTCATGTATTCTTTTGGCAGACTGATAAATCCTATGTTCCTCTACTCAGAATAAGGATTTTTTAAAAATCATAATTAAAGGAAATACAAAATTACAGTTAAGAGATTAGTGAAAATAACTGTTTTCCCATTCAAGTCCATGAACCCTTCTGAAATCTAAACACATACCATTTAGGTCGTCAGTTAACCCCAGGTTAAAAATCCATCCTTTTAGTTCTAACACAAGACTTCCCTACATCCTAAATGACCCTCATCTTCTTTATCTTCCCTCCTCAGTGGCAGGGCCATTTGTAGGCAGAATAGATATCTCTTTGTGTAATCATCAAATGAGCCAACAAATTATAAAGCATATTGCAAATCTGAAAGTACTGTATTAGTTTTTCTATAGGTATGATTCAAGAAGAAGCAGAAAGACTTCCCTGCTCCGAAGTACCTTTCATATTGTCTCCTCCATGCCTGAAATTTCACCATTAGAATTCAATTCCCACATTGCAAGAGAAACTCATTCCAGAGGTGTTCTTGATAGGACATTTGATCCTCTTGCCCTTATCTAATTGGTGGGCTCAGCTAGCTCCAGGCCATCAATCCTGGGAAATGCTATTCCAAGCATGAATTGCTATTGCTGGCTGCTTCTGAAATATCACCACCCCCAACCCTGGATACGTTGCCATATTCATTCCTAAATCAGTAGCTAATGTGAAAACAATAAAACAGAAAATATGACGTCTGGCTGCATTTGCCTATTTTAACAGCATCTTGAAAATGTTCACTTCCATCAAAATCCAGAGCTCAAAGGGAGACGGCAGACCAGTAAGAAATGGAGCTGGGTGATCTCTGTGCCAATGTGACTCTTCTCTCTAAGCAGAGGACACCAAGACATCTGGGAATTGGGGGGTATATTATTCACTGATGCCCCTGGTCTGGGAAATGGCAGCTGATACTGGTATGGATAATTCCCACTCTGCCTCTCATTCCCATGCTAGGCACTTTGCTGTCTCCTTAGCACTGATTGCTATTTGAAGATGGCCCACCAAGATAAAAAAAAATGATCAGCCATCATGTTAAAAGAGAGAAAGGGACAATGCAGGGATTCATAAGCACCGATCCAAATATATCCATTTTTATATTAACAAATGTTAGTTTGCCTGCGGTACCTCCCTTGAACTTTTCTTTCCCAGCAGTCAGGCAAAGTAATCATCCATGAGTGGGAAATAACCAAAGCTAACACAGACCAGCCTTTCTTCTCTACTGCCTGATTGGCACCAGTCTGCAAGTTTCAGAATGGAGTTTACTCAAAGCTTGCTGATTCAACTAACAGTTGGAAAAAACTCTCTTGCTTTCCCTGCATCCTGCAGATGTCAACAATTGTCTCAGTGCTACATACAGCTTTAAATTATCTGTTCTTTTAATAATCCACAGGAAGAATAACCTCTTCATTCACACAAACACAAATTGTTCAATCAGACTTCACAGAGAAATATGTTGTCCAAGCCCCAAGGCTATATTGACATTAGTATCCAGCAAGGTACCAGGATATAAAGACAGCATGGATTGATGATCAAAGGGCTTGTATTCAAATCCTTCCTCTGCTGCTTACTGGCTGTAGGGCCTTCAGCCAAGAATTTCCCATTTCTAGCCCTCACTTCCCTCTGATGAATGAATGGAATGGATCAGAGAATCTCTCAAGTCATTTCCAATTCTAAACCACTTCCTGAGATGGTTGAACATTGAGATCAAGACTAAATATTGAGGGGATACATCATCTGTATGTGGCTGGATGGAGTCGCATTTCCAGGTCAAATAGAAATGATGTTTGGGTTTTCTGGGGGTTTGCATTATCTATGATCCTGATCTTGTCATATTAGCATGGCTAGGAATAGGCGGTAGCCTGGGAATAAAGGTCCTAGACTCTACCCATCACTCTGTTTCTAGCTTACTATGTTAGATTTGGCAAATCATCCAGCCTCTCTAGGCCTTATCTGTAAAATATGTGGAGAAAAATAGATAAGCTCTAAGGAATAGGAAGAACAGAAAAAGAAAAGGCATTTATTAAGTACCCACTATGTACTAGACACTGAACTAAATACTTTACAAACGTTATCTCATTTGACCATTACTAGCGCTTTATGTCTTTTTCTAAACAGAGTTGAATGACTCAGATGTTTTTTGCCAATTCTCCCCCATCACCCCAACTTTTTATTTGTTTCATCTCCCCTGGTCCTTGAATTGGCAATTATCCTTTTTTAACTTATAAGATCTATAGGAGTCTTAGCCAATTTCTCCCCTCCCCAATCAATCAGCTTTCTTTTAATCCAATAAATTCATTTTTTTATAAAAATCTCCAAATAAAAGGGGGAAAACCATCATTATCAGATTGAGACCTTATATGCCAAGTTTCAGCCCTGGAGCAAATTTTTATGGCCAAGTTATAAACCTCTGATAATAGAGGTTTATGGTAGAACTGCTGACACAACCTCAGCTATAGTGGAGCAAATGTGTGGCTATAATAAAGAGAGAGGAACAGAGAATAAGGGCTTCAGTCAGAGACTGACCCATAACTCACAAGAGACAAAGCATTAAGGGAATTATAAATGTCATCCCTTATGATTTTCTGTATCTCATATAAAAACTATCATATATTCTTCTAATATCTGTTTTCAATTTCCTCTTAAATTAATAGAATCTCCATCCTCTAATATATTGATTTGATTTCCTAGTTGTGCTTTCAAAAAGCATAAAAAATCAGTAGAATCTAATTTCATCCATCATAAGATGGTTAAAGCTTCCCCCTCCTTTTTATTTTCCCGTTTTTTTAGATTATTAATTCTGATTTTTCCAGCTGCTTCCCCTTTGTTTGCTAAAAAGGTGAATGGAGAAGGAAATACTGGCCTCTTTTATACTTAGGTAATGACCTTTATTAGGAAAGGGAATCACTAAGCTTCCCCTTCATCCTGGAATACTTGAAATAATACTAAGAGGAATGATAAAAAGGAGAAGGCCTTGAAAAGGATTTTGCAGGGTTTGTCAGTAAATAAAGAGCTCTTCTCCTAATTCTGAATCAGTGGCTGAGGACAGTTAGAATCTGAAGATTTCTCTGAGGGGACACAGCATTTAATACCCCAATCTTATCTGTAGGAAGGATGGATGGGCAATTGCAAAATGAGATTTGTAAGACATTTTTTTAATTAATCCCAGAGCCATACACAAGAAAATCTAGTGGCAGAATGCATGCATACAGTAGAGAGGAAAGAAGGAAGGGGAGAGAGACGTTAGGGAGAGAAGGGAAGTTTGGAAGGGATATAATTTGGGGTGGAGTCCAAAAACCTCCGTTCAAATCCCAGCTTTGGGTACATGTATGACTGTGAATAAAGGCCTTAGTGTCCTCATCTGTAAATTAAGGAGGTTGGACTAGGCAATCTTTCCTTCCAGATATAAATCTGGGATCCTATAACAGATATAGATACATTGTTCATGACTGAATATCATTCCTATCCTTTATGTTTTAAATCGTCTCTACTATTTGTATATAGTTTATGATCTTTGTAGAAGACCTATGTCCAGTTCTTTTTTTTAAGCTTTTTGTTTTTAAAACATATGTATGATAATTTTTCAACACTGACCCTTGCATAGCCTCGGATCCCAAATTTTCCCCTCCTTCCCCCCCACTCCCTCCCCTAGATGGCAAGCAATCCAATATATGTTATACGTGTTAAAATATATGTTAAATCCAATGTATGTAAACATATTTATACAATTATCTTACTGCATAAGAAAAATCAGGTCAAAAAGGAAAAAAATGAATAAGAAAACAAAATGCAAGTGAACAATAACAAAAGAGTGAGAATGTTATGTTGTGATCCACACTCAGTCCACAGTCCTCTCTCGTTGTAGATCTATTTCCAGTTCTTAATACAAAGGCAGGTTCTAGGAACTACAATTGATTCAAGGCTCTGTTGGTCACTGGCTATAGAAACCTGGGAAAGTCACTCAGACTTTGGGATTGACTCCATTTCTTCAGACATAAAATGAGAGGTTGGATTAGAGCAAAGCTCCTTAAACTGTGAGTTGCAACATCTTATAGGGTCTCATAAATAAATGTGGAGGCTACAAAAATTATGACTTATTATCAATAAATGTTTGATTTTTATATCTATTTTATTTACCTATATATCCAGAATTGCATGAAATTTTGTTGGGCAAAGAGAGGTCATGAGTGGAAAAAGTTTAGGAAGGCCTGAACTAGCTAACATTTAAGGTCCCTTTTGATTCTTAATTATTATATAATTATACCTTTTAAATCAGTAATTACTTATTGAGTATTAATTATTGTATACTTAGTCCCATGCCCAACTACATTATGGGGGTTCTACAAGGAGTCATAGTCACCAACATGGATTCCTCCAGAGTCTAACTCAGTAAACAAAATTGTCACCTGAAACAACTAGTAGAATCAATACCACTTTTGGTTATCAGGAACAATCTACATTTGAGCTCCAACTCTACCACTTGTTAACTAAGAGACCCAATCAAATAACTTCATTGCAGATCACTTTCCACATTTATCAAACAAGTTTAACCACTGGTAGTATTGTTAGCCATTATTTCAATTCTTTCCAATGGGAAGCTCCAGGGACCCTGGAAAAATGGATTTGATTCCTTACAAGAATGATCAGACATCCTTGGCTACCATATAATATGTGATTTATTCTGTAAATTCCATGTCTAGAATTCTTTACATCCTCACCTCCCCATCCTGGTTTCCTTCACATCTCAGGTTGGATCTTTACTTCAAGGGTTGTTTTTTTTTCTGGAGCCTCCTTAATGTTAGACCTTTCCCTCTTAAATTAGCTCAAACTTAATCTGTATATATCTTATTTGGACCTAATTGTTTGTATATTGTTTCTCATTTGTTAGATTCTCAATTTCTTGAAGACAAGGACTATTTTTTGTCTTTCTTTATATATATGGCACTATGCTTGGCACACAGTAGGCACTTGATAAATGCTTATTAACAGATTTATTCTTGGCAGAGAACAGATAAAATAAAATTATACAAAATAAAAACCTCTGACATCTTTGTTCTCATGGTTGCTCCCAGACCCTGTGAGCATTCCTCCTATTCCACATCCCCAACTCAGGAAAATATAGAAGGTTACAGAGGTTCTTAACCTGGAATCCATGAAATGATTTACTCTTTTTTAAATATTTTGAATACTATATTTCAATAAAATATATTTCCTCTGTAAACATATATTTTATTTTATGTATTTAAAAACATTTTTCTCAGAAGGGGACCATATGCTTCACTAGACAGAATCTCAATCAAAGACCTGGGAAAGGCTTGTCCTATTTAAGACAAGGTTTCCCAGTGTATCTGGAGTCATCTCCAGCTGTCCTGACCTATGTCTTGCCACTGGACTCAGATTACCCTGGAGAAGAGAATGAGGTTGATGATTTAGCATAACTCTGCTCACTTAAATCCAATTCTCTTGCAAGACAAGACATAACCGTCCTGATGTCATTGGTCCTTTTCAAGAATCAAGGACAAACAGCCTTGAGTAATAGTAGCTGCCCTACTGCCGATGCAGTTCCAATTGGACAATGCTCCTTTCTTCCTTTTTCTTCTTTCCTCCCCTCCCTCCATTCCATCTCTCTGTCCACATGGAGAATGGATCATCTCTTTACTTGTAGAAGCCCTGCCCAAAGGAATATAACTTTGATCACTGAAGCCTCTCAAAATATCTTGGCACTCATTTGGGGGCAAGATTTTTTTATTTTTTACTTCTTTTTCTTCTCTTCCCTTCTTATTTACTTTATCATCTTTGAAAACTGAGATAATTAACTTATCCCATATAGTTTCATTTGTGATATACTGAAACTGAACTTTGGGATTGTGAACTCAGTAATAGGAGACAAAGAGGGGAGATCAGGAGAGAGAGAGGGAGAGAGAGAGAGAGAGGGGGAGAGAGAGAGAGAGAGAGAGAGAGAGAGAGAGAGAGAGAGAGAGAGAGAGAGAGAGAGAGAGAGAGAGAGAATGAGACAGAGAGAGACAGAGACAGAGAGAGACAGAAAGAGTGAGAGAGAGAGAGAGAATGAGACAGAGAGAGAAAGACAGAGAGAGACAGAAAGAGTGAGAGAGAGAGAGAGAGAGAGAGAGAGAGAGAGAGAATGAGACAGAGAGAGACAGAGACAGAGAGAGACAGAAAGAGTGAGAGAGAGAGAGAATGAGACAGAGAGAGAAAGACAGAGAGAGACAGAAAGAGTGAGAGAGAGAGAGAGAGAGGAGAAGGAGGAGGAGGAGGAGGAGGAGGAAGAGGAGGAGGAGGAGGAGGAGGAGGAGGAGGAGGAGGAAGAAGAGGAGGAGGAGGAGGAGGAGGAGAGAGAGAGGGAGAGAGAGACACACACACAGAGAGACACAGAGAGACCCAGAGAGAGAAAGGGGTGGGGGGAGGGAGGAAAAGGGAGGGAAGGAGGGAGGGAAGGGGGGAAAGAATGTGTGTGTGCCAGGTCTTTCCTCATTTAGAGGTTGCATCTCTTCACTTACAGAGTGTTATATTATTTAGAAATAGATTACAGTTATAAACAGTAAGGAATTTCTAATGGTCTGTACAGTGCAAAAATAAAACATGAAGAGTACAGAATGACGGGGCCAGGCCATACATGGTACAAAGACACCACCCCAAAAAGAAGATACTTCAGGAACTCCAACTTGTCTCCGCACTCCCGGGGAATTCATAACCAGCTGTTGTAACAACATTTATGCGATTAACCACCTAAAGCAAAAAAAGATTTGCCAACGTCCCAAAGCATCCACTCTGAGAAGCGACAAGAGGAATTGTCAGAATGTGTTTACAGGCAAGAAATGTTCCAAGATGAAGTAGAAGCTTCAAGCCCCCGTCACCTGGCCCTCCGGGGGCGCACCCAAGTGCTCACCGCTTCCGCGGACGCCGCCCCCTCCCCCCCGCCCCGAGCTTGCAAGGGCAGCGGAGTCCGGGTAGAACGTGGTCAATGCAGCTAACCCGTTAGGCCAAACACATTCCCACTAATGGCCCCACAGTCAATCAGGAGCTGAAAAGCCCTGGAAAATGGATCTGTTTCACACTTCGCTTCTCCTGCAATTTGATCAATATTGTTTTCAAATGTGTCCTTTTGAGGCTTTTTTTGCTTCCCCCTCCCCTTTCCAAGGGAGAGAGCAGGGTGGTGGGCACGGGAGAGAGAAAGGTTAAAAGGGCTGCGCTGTCCTGGGGGCGGAGGCTGCAAGAGCTGGCTGCGTTATGAAAAGAGCATGGGAGTTGAAGGTAACCAGGTTAGAATCCTGTCTCACCCTTTCTATCAGTGTGACCTTGACCAGTTTCCTTCTGTCAGCGCGTTAGGTGAGCCCAATAAGAGCCCCTTTGTCGTTCGGAACAGGGCTTTTTGTCGAAGGTACAGCAAACCCCAGGATCTAAAGGGAGACTTTCCCGAGAGGCTCCGAGGCGGAATCCCTCTCCTCACCCTTGGCTTGATCCCTTTTCCCCTCTCTTACCTTGCCAGGCACCAGCATGGTTTCAACTGTTGTTCATCGGAATAACCAGCAGCCCGTGGCTACCGAGCCAGAGAAGGAGAAAATGACCTAACGTCTGACTTCCGTGATTCTTGCCCAGCCACTAGTTCAGAAGCTCTCCAGAGGCTAACCCAAAGCAGGCAAACCCAGGATTTGGCGCCTGAGTTTCAGGCGATTTAATACCCCTAGAAAGGAGTTGTTCCAAAAGTCTTAGTGCAGTTTTAAAGTATTAAAAATTAAACAGGCACTAAATCTTTGGAACTGGCCCTGTATAATAATAGCTAACATTTGCACAGTACTTTAAGGTTCACAAAGCACTTTACATATATGAAAGCAGGATTTGAAATCGGGTCTTTCTGATTCCGAGTCAGACTCTTTAGTTACCTAGGAATAAAACCTTGAAGAAATGACAACTCCTCTGAGTATCATCTTTTCCATTTATAAAATGAGAAGGGAAGCACCCTTTTAGGGATGGAAGTATCTTCTCATATTTCTTCCTTGGCACCAAGCTTTTTGCATGTAATTTTGCATCATTTTTTTTAAACAAACTTTTTGTGGTGGTGGTTCTTTCCATTTACATTGTGGAATCATTGTGTATATTGTATTCTTGGTTCTTTTTACTTCTTATTAATGCTTACTTTGTTTTAGATAATATGTCTTTCCATGCCTCTATCTATTCATCATATTTTTCATTTCTTATAGCACGCAACAAGAGGATGTTTGAGAGAACCTAATGAAAAAATGTGGATAAAGTGCTTTTCACACTTTAAAGCACGTTAAGTTGTGGGGAGCCTCACATGAGAGTTTTGTGTATGTACGTGCTATATAAACATTAGTTCTTATTAGGATAACAATCATCTATGTATACCATAGGACAAAGGGGGAGGGGAAAGGGATCATCTCAGATTCTCATAAGTCATGTGGGCTATACATCATTACTGCAATATCAATCAGAAGGATAAGGAAGCTTTGCTAGGAAAAGGCCTCCAAGGAGTTGCTATCCCTCCTTAGGTAGCAGACTCTACATAGAGACCATAAGAAACTGCCCCTAGGCTTCTGAATACCTTACTCCTGAACTATGAACTGGGGCATAGTCTAGAGGAGAGATTGTTTAGGTCAGTTTACCTGAGTCACAAAGATGCTCTGATGACTCATTATGATGTATTAGAAAGAGCACTGAATTTGGAATTAAAAGATGTTAATTGCAATCCTCCTTCTTTAACATATTACCTGTGACTAAGAAAATCACTACTTCTCTGGGTCTGTCTCTTGAACTATGTTAGAAACAGATCCAGAAAATCACTTCCAGCTCTAAACCTAGAAGTTTAACTGCCTCTTGCCACTCCCAGGTGGAGATACACTAGTAAATGAGCTTTTAAAATTTATTGGCTGCTGGACCATGGTAAATTATTTAAATTTTCTGAGCCTCAGTTACTTCATCTGTACATTGGAGAAATAATACCTATAATATCACTCTTACATAATTTTTTAAATTAAATTTTATCAATATTTTTACATCACTTAAATTTCTCTTGTGTATCCCTCCTCCCAGAGAGCCATCCAAACAACAATAAAAAAAAGAGGAAGTAAAGAAAAACAATTAACAAGACTAATTATTAATACATTAAAAAGTCTGACAAGCAATCTCCCACTCTTGGAGACCTCCCACCTCCTCCAACAGGAGGGATATATTCTCATATAGCTTCCTTGGAGCCAAACTTCATCTTTGCAATTTTATATCACTCTTTTATTTTTAAACTTTTTGTGGTGGTTTTCTTTCCATTTACATTATTGTAGTTATTGTATACATTGTATTTTTGGGTCTCTTTACTTCTTACTGATACTTACTTTGTATCAAATAATAAGTTTTTCCAAGCTTCTCTATATTTTTCATTCTTACAGTATAGTAACAATAGATTTTTGAGAGACTTTAATGAGAAAATGTGGATAAAATTATTTTTACACTTTAAAGCACTAGATAAATATCAGCACTGATGATTATTATTATTAAGATATCAACAGAGAAAAATGTAAAGAACATTAAAAAGGAGAAAAGTTCAAAAAGATATATGAACAATTGTCAAAACATTTCTATTAGACATAAAGCCCCTTTATGTATAAAAATGAATTGATATAGGTCAATTTCAAGAGTTTTCTTAATTGGAAAAGAGGAAGAAGATTTAGATAATGTGTTTTTCATGAATGGACAAAATCTCACATAAAATATAATCCCTGATCTGACTTGAAAGAATTCTAAATCTAGTTGGAGAAACAACCTAATGTTCCCCAAATCAGTAAGAGATCAAGAAAAAAGTTTTAGGATATAGGGGAAAGGAAAACTGGACCTGTATTTCCAATGGTGTAGGGCACTGCTATTTTGGACTAAAGACCCTTTATGCTTTTAAAAACTATGGAATTTCCTCCCAAGGAGTTGCCATAAGTTACATATATTGGTATTTATCATATTAGAAAATACAAAATCTTAGAGTAATAAAAAATAATTTTGATCTCATGTACCCCCTGAAAGATCTTTGTACCACACTTTAAGAATTGTTGGTGAGGAAATTTCCTCTAGGAAGATCGACATCTGCTCAATAGTTTACAGGCTTAGACAGTTTCTAGGGCAAGAATAGCTCAAATTCCTATATCACTTTATAATTTAAAATCATTTTCCTCCTTATGATGCTATAAGGAAAGTAATACCAATACTATTGTCACTGTTTTAAAGATAAGGAAACTGAACAACAAAGGAAGTGATTTATCTAAGGTGTATATATATATATATATATATATATATATATGTATATATATATATATATATATATATATATACACACATATATATGTATATATATAAATATATATATATTAATATTCATACTTTATAACACCACATAATATGAATTGATAATTATAAATATTCTTACTTAACAAGTCAGTGTTGAAAAACCATTCTTTCCCTTCTAAACCTTCAGACTAGGCCTGCTAAGTAGATTGCTTCCTTCTGAAATCTTTTGCCCAACATCACCATCTCTTTCAATCTTCTGGCCTCCTGGACTTCTTCCTCAGCACATTCACACTTTCTTAGCTTATATTTCCTCTTGTTTCAAGTGTTACATCCACTTTACCACTATGATGCTGATATTAATTCACCCACCTTCACAACAAATACCCATTCAGAAAGATTGTTCTCCAGAAGACTATTGTGCTTCCCTTACAGTACAAATCTGATCCCAAGCAAAATGATGACTTCTCCAAATTTTGCTTCAAACTTCTTTTTTCTAAATCTTTACATTTTGAACAATACTGCTCCCATCTCAGAAAGATATGAAAAGATTTAAGAACACTGGTAGTCTGGGGATACTGCCTATCAAGCACTATTCTCATGGAAGATACTAAATTATTAGGAATGATAATGACAGTGTGATTATGACAATGTTTAAATGAATGATAAATGTTTACATATTACTCCTCCAAAAGTAACTTTGCATTTCAACAAGAGAACAAACCCATAAGCCAAAAGAATAAATCTCTGATTTGAATTTCAGGGAGTAAGAGAGATATTTGGAAGTAAGAAGTATTTCCAAAGCCCTTGAAATCATATCAAGTAGCATCATGGTATAATAGGAAGAGGATTGTCAGAAGACCTCAATTCTAGTCCCAGCTTCACAGAATCACAGAACCTCAAAGTCACAAGGGATCTCAGGGTCCAAGGAGTCTAATCCATACCTCCCAAGAATGTTCCTGTACAACCTATCTGACAAGTAATCATCCTGCCTCAGCTTGAAAAATTCCAGCAAAGAGGAAGTCATTATCTCCCAAGGCAACCATCAACTTCAACAATTTTACTTACAAGATAAGATATTCTTTAGATCTAGGAGAAATCTGCCTCTCTGCAACTTCTGTTCATTTTTCCTAGTTCATCCCTCTGGGGCCAAGAAGAACAATTTCTATTCCTTTTCCATATGACAATCTATCAAATGTTTAAAGACACCTATTATATCCCCTAAGTCTTCAACAGTCCCTTCAACCATTTTAGCAATCCTCCTCTGAAAGTTCTCAATGTCCTTTCTAAACTGTAGGGTTAAGAATTAGCACAATATGTATCAGATGTGGTCAGATTAAGGCATAGTACAAGAAGACAATCCTTAAGATCCCTGATAGCATTTCTTTTTCAATAAAGACATCATCACATTTATTTTTTTGGTTGACACATCAAACTCTTGATTTATATTGAACTTGTAGTACATGACAATTTCCACATCTTTTGAAACCTTCTTTCTAGCCATACTTCCTACTCCCTAATTCAAATTCAGGAATTCATATTTATCCTTATTGAAATTTATTTAACTTAAGACCAATGTTCTAAGTCTATGAAGATGTTTTTGGATCCTGACTCTGTAATCTATATTAACTACCTCTTCCAGCTTTGCACCATCTACAAATGTGGTAAGAATATCTATTCCTTGATCCAAGTCATTCATAAAAATATTAAATACCATAGAATCAATCACATATCCCTTGGAAACTACACTAGAGAACTCCTTCCAAGTTGACCTCAAATGACTAATGACTTGATTTTAGGTCAGGGTCATTAAAACAATTCCAATCCTATTCAATTGTACTACCATATTGATAACTTTCTATCTTATATATAAGACCTACAAGAAAGACTTTATCAAATGCTTTGCTGAAAGCTAGATAATTATAATTTCTTCTAGTTAACAGTCTTGTAACTGTCAAAAAAGGCAATGAAGTTAGTCTAGCATGATCTATTGTTGAAAAAACCCATTTGGCTCTTTGTGACCACTACTTCTGTTTCTAGTTCTTCAGTGTCTCTTTAATGAGATATTCTAGAATTGTTTTTAGAGAATTTATTATTTATTTTTGCAGAAAATTGAGGTTAACTGATTTGCCCAGGATCACACAGCTAATAAGTGTTAGGTGGCTGAAGCCAGATTTGAACTCAGATCCTCTTGACTTCAGAGCTGGTGTTCTAACCACTACATCATCTAGCAGCTCCTGATATTATAGAATTTTTACAGGAATCAAAATCAAACACACTGACCTTGAGTCTGTGGACTCTTCTGTTTATTTTTGAAAATCAAGACAACGTTCTCTCTTCTCTGGCCCTGTGGTAGTTCTACTATTCAAAAATACAAGACAATTGCCCAGAAGTCACATCTACAATTTTTTCAGCTGCCAGTATGTATTTTTTTGGTTCACATGACTTGAACTCATCCCTTACTCATCTTTTTTTGTTGTTTAGCCATATTTCAGTCCAACTTTTTCTGAATCCTTTTGGGGCTTTTTGTGCTTTTGTGCTTTTCTGGGGTTTGGGGGTAGGTAATAAAGTAATTTGCAATTTCCTTTTACAGCTCATTTTATAGATGAGGAAACTGAGGCAAATAGGTCAAGAAACTTGCCCAGGGTCACACAGTAAGCACGTGAGCTTGGATTTAAACTCATGAAGATGAGTCTGCCTTCAGACAGAGCATTCTATCCTTTGTTCCATGAAACTATATCTCAATTAGTCACTGTTACTCTGACCTTCCCTGTCCAATAATAATTTTCTTTGGTACTGAAAGCAGAAGCAAAATATTTAGGTGCTTTTTCTTCCTTATGAGTTATCATTGCTCTAGCCATCTTCCAGAAGAAACTCTAACCCTTCTCTGAGCTTCCTCTTTTCCCCATCTCTGACATGAAATTGGGCCTCAGTTTCCCCATTTCCAAAAATGAACTGGTTTTGCTAGGTGATATCTCAATCTCTATGCTGTCACTTTCTATCACCTAGATAATTAAGGTTCTCTCTAGACTAATTAAATGGCTCTTCTCAAAGTTCAATTTTCATTACCAAAGTAATTCAGAAACTTTAAATGTTTCCTCTTTGTCTATACCATATGGCCTATATTATTTAATGTGATTCTCAAGATGAAAAAAAATTATCTTTAGTTTATTTTTCGAGGTTTTTTCTGCCACTACTAGAAATGGATAAGGAGAATGGGGCTAGCAAGAAGGAAACAAATAGCCTACAATGAACATTACCTTTTACCCTAATACCATCCTTCAAAAGGGTCTACTCTATTTCCAAATTTCTAAAACTGACAAAGGCAGTCTAGTGTATTCAAAAGGTACAAAGCAGTGGATAGAGAACTGAACTTGTAGTTAGAAGACCCAAGTTCAAATCCTAGCTCAACCAATTATTTGGAGAAGTTATTTAATCTCTATTGGCTTCAGTTTCATCATCCATGAATTGAAGGATCAGGGCAACTGACCTCTAAGCTTTCATCGAATTCTAGATCCATAATTTTATGACCTAAAGTTAGGAGACCTGGATTTGATTTCTGATCCAGGCAAGAAAACAAGTTTTATGACCTTGGGTGCTGTGTAAGTTCTCTGATGCTCAATGTTCTTATCTTGAAAATAAGTAGAATAGTACTTGTGCTACCTATCTCTCTGTTTTGTTGCAAGGAAAAGACTTCATAAGTCTTGCAGTGTTATGTAAATGTGAGCTATTTTTATTATTATGTGATTATATGGTGAATTATTACTCTTTTGGCTGAATGAGACACTGTCCCTTTGGTCATCTCTCTGCTTCTTAAAATGATTTACCAAGATTGTAAGGGTGGAAGGCTGCAGGGGAGACATCCACATTAAGCCATTCAGACCCTTATTCATTAATTAAATATAAGCCTAGCCTTTTGGGGGCTGGGGTTCCTGTTATCAGCAGCTGGTATTCATTACAGCAAAGCTGCACACAAGCCACTTAGGGTCTCAAGATCAGTGGCTATCAGAAACTCCACTCTTGCTTTCTCTCTGAGTACACTGGAAATATATTACTAGGTGGTGCTTTCTGTTATCTGGACCACAATGGAGATGGGGGAAAGCAGGTGACATATTTGAGTCAAAGTGCACCCCGAACAAACCTGCTATAAAAGATGATAGAAGAACAAAAATATTCTGCATCCATCATGACACATGGCTTTTTGTATATGGTCAGACAATGCCAGGGTTTGCGGGAAACTAGTCATTTAGGCTTTTATTGCTTCAAACTGACTCCCACTGACTATATTCCCCTTCTCACCCTATATCCCACACCTGAAATTGCTGCCCTCAAATCAGGACCAAAGGACTCTGATGAAGCATTGGAGAAGGAATCTAGTCAAAGGGGAAGTGTTTTTTAAAAAAATATGAACACCTGTAAATGTGATTTTTGTGAGGAAAATTCCCATGAAGCCAATTCAATTTTCCCCAAATCTCTGGAGGCTCACCAAAGAAACATGAATCTGGACCAGGCACCACGCAATTTTGATTTCTTCTTTAAAAAAATAATAATAATTCTCTTGGGGCAGGTAGGTCACATAGTGGATGGGGTGCCCCAGCATTGAAGTCAAGAGGATGTGGGGGTGGAGGAGAGAAATAATACTCTCTCTAAAAATGAAAATCGACAAGATATAATGGCCACAGAACTGACCTTGAAGTCAGAAAAAAGCCAGAAAACCATGGGTTCAAGTTGTGACTCTTGAGTTATACTGGTTGTGAGACCTTTAGTAAGTCAAACAAGGCCTCAGAGTTCCAAGCAACTCTTGAGGACTGTTAGGTACAAAGAAGGTGCCAACTTGCCTTGATAGAGATAGTTTCCTCATTTGGGCACTCCCTATACCAATGAAGTTATATGTCTACTCTCTTTCCCTAACCCTGGGAATCCCTGGAAAACAGCAAAAATTTTGAAATCCAACAAATCTTTCCCAGAACTTTACAAATTAAATTGCAGAACAAAACCATGTCCTTTTTTAAAAAAGACACAATTTTCAAATAGTTATGTGAACATTCATTCATTTTGGTTAATTTACCTAACAAGTGATTTCTATTTGGAATATTTCTAATGGGGGAAGCCAAGCAGAAATGGACATCTTTTTTATATTGTCCCTTGGATTCTGAAACTAATAGTGCTCCTGGAGGTAGGAGATACAAGTGAGCATGATACCCTCTTTTATTTGCTTAGAGAAGTGGTCCTGCTTTGAATAACAGAGTAAATCAAAAGGAAAGAAGAGACTGTCACTGACACTAGAGAACTCACTGCTAATCAGTCATTAATTGATGCCTCCCAGTAAGCTAGCACATTTGTTAGAGAAAAGTGTGGTGATTAGCCTTTGCAGTCCATATGGTATGTAAAATCACAGGGGCTCAGTGCCTTGGAGATGTATGTAGAATGGAGATGAGGGGTTTATAGGCTTTGGGACATGACATTAAAGGACTTTCCAGGACTAGGCACAGCTTAAGTCTATACCTATGGAAGCCAGGAACTGGACTGAACCTGTGATTTCTTTGGGGTAGGGCACTCACCAAGAGGAATTCTCTCTACCAGTGCAGGTCAACATCTTCTCTGAAACTTGTCATCTTGGAGGGTTGCCTAGAGTCTAGTCTATTAGACTTTAGGTCTTAGGTGGAGAGTGGGGGAGGGATGAGGGAGAGGGGGAGGGAAGAAGGGAAAGAGAAAAAGTGAGACAGAGGGGGGATAAAAAGAGAGGAAAGTAAAGAGAATGAGGGAGAGGGAGAAAGGAAGAGAGGATGAAGGAGAAAGGAAGAGAGAGAGAAGAAGATAGAGGGAGAGGGAACAAGAGGGAGGGAGGGAGGAAAGGAGAGAAGGGGGAAGCAGAGAAGGGGAAAGGGAAAGGGAGGGAGGCAAGCATGGAAAGGGAGAGAAAGGGGGAGGATAGAGGAAGGAAGAGAAAGATCCCTATATGAGATCTTTTTCTATATGGTATTTTGTAGTACATAGAAATGATTATTTTTCTACTACGTTAGTTTACTTACATAAATATAGACCCTCCAAAGTTTAGACAAAAGGAGATTAAAACAAAAACATTTAACTCTCGAAAAGCCCTGGAATACCACCCAGCACAATAACTTCACTATACAAATGAAGAAATGGAGGCCCAGAGATATTTAATATTTCATATTGCTATGACATTTTAGGGCATAAAAATGCTTTTCCCATTAAAAAATTGCAAGAAAGGTAATATGAGGATTATGAGATTTTCTTTTGCAAATGAAGAAACTGAGGCCAAAAGTAGCTAAATAATTTTCCCAAAATCATTTAGCAAATGAGAACCAGGGTAGGGAGGTCTGGGTCTCCAAGTCCAGGACTTCTTCCATTATGCCACACTTTTCCTAGCAGTGTTGAAAGAAATACAATTTAATAGAAAAAAAATGTGGCTTAATGGAAAGAACACTAGCCTAGGAATCATGAGATCTGGATTCTAGTATCAGTTTTTCCACAGAGTAGCTAGGTGAACTTGGAAAACGTTGGGGACCTTAAGTTATTTATTTGCCATACAGGTTTAAAGCTAGATAGGAAATGGAACTCAAAGCACTTACACAGCACTCCTAAGTTGCATGGGTAATAAACATCAGAACTGGGCTTCAAACACATGTCTTCTGATTCCAAATCCCAGCATCTTATCACTAAAGTCCATCTGTCTGTTTCTCTTTGTTTTTCCCTCTGTTGGTCTCTGTCTCTATCTTTCTCTGTCTATGTTTCTTTCTGTGTCTCAATCTTGTCTATCTGACTCTCTCTTTCTTTCCTCTCCCCAGATGGTCAGAGCACTGACTTGAAGCCAGGAAGACCCGAGTTAAAAGTCTCTCACACTTACTAGGTGTGCAACCCTGGGCAAATCACTTAACTCAATTTGCCTTAGTTTCCTCAATAATAATGAAGATAATAATAATAAATATCTTACAAGATTGTTATGAGGATCAAATAAAATAATGTTTGTAAGAATGCTTAACACAGTGCCTGAAACTAGGTGATTTTATATATATATATATATATATATATATATATATATATATATATATATATATATATATATATATATATATATATATATATATATATATATATATATATACATGTACATACATATATGTAAACATGTATATATGTATGTATGCTTATATATTTCCTTTCCCTTTTCTCTTTGTCTGTGTCTTTCTCTCCTTCCCCCCATTCTTATTTAACCCAACCTAGAAGGGCAGTGACTAACCTACAATAATTCATCATATTGATGCAAGAGTTAATGTTGATAATCAGCCTTTAGTCTAACCCACTGTAACTCAGACCTCCTGAATTCAAGAGATCTGTCAGCTCCAACCTTTGTTAGTAGCAAGGATTACAGTTGTACAACATTTCCAGCCCCCTGGCATTCTCAAATGGCTCAGTCAGATAAGGATATAGTTTTATCAATGGAAATGACACTAAAGAAGATGTAATACCATCTGCCTTGCACTGAATCCTAAGGATAGCCAAGTCTTTTCAGTTGCTCTGCAATTGAACCATTTTCTGTATGTTGTCTCTCTGTATTAGAATTTGAGTGCTTTGAAAACAAAGGCTTAGACTTTCAAATCTGTATCCCCAACACTTAATACAATGTCTGGTATATTATGAACATAATGTTTTTCCATTCATTCATACCATACTAATTTCTTCTGCTTTAGTCCTCTCAAGTAATGTTGGGAGAATAAGGTTTGAGAATAGATTTTAAAATACTTTGGAGAATTAAATGTATACAGAGTGCAAATATAAGGGACTATTCAAGAATTATATAAAGAATTAGAGAGGTCCTTTGAAAGAGTTTGCACTATTTCAGTCAGCAAACAAAATCAGAGACCTGTCCTTGGTCCTGAACTGTTCAACATTATCTTATCAACTTGTTTGAATACACAAATGGCATGCTTATTAAAGCTTAAGAAGATACAAATCTGAGAGGGATATATTAAACAGTTGCTTATGATCAAAGCCTAAACAAAACCTTCATAGGCTAAAATAATGGGCCAAATATAATAAGGTAAAATTATTATTGGACAAATCTTTAGTACAGTTGGGTTAAAAAATCAACCATGCAAGTACAACATAGGAAAGAAATGGCACGACAATAAGTTATGTTAATAATGTCTGCAATCTTAGTAAACTATAATATAAGTTGCTATTAATCAACAGTGTGGCAAAGCAACCAAAATGGACAGTATAATTTGATGGATCTGGGATCTCATCAATATGAGTACTCTCTAACTGATTAGATTGGCATCTATTCATTCTGTCTCATTCTGTGAGATTTCTATGTGTATTCTCAACAGAGGATCTAAGATATTGAGAGATTTCCTTGAGATCTATTCACATAGCATCAACATCACTGAAGTAGATAGACTGTTTTTAATTTATTTCTTGTTCTTACAAATGTGATTGGCCCATCTTTTCTGGTTATATATCTCCATAATTGCTTCCTTTGTACCACTTCTCTTGCACAATTATTATTTTGTAATATGTAGAAACTTATTCATGGCCATTGTTGTGGACTGAATATTACTCAGGCCAATCATCTCAGTGGTTTAAGTCAACTTTATAACAAAAAGAGACATTCATAAATCATTTGGTAGTTGACAGAAGGAATTTTACTTAATCACATCCAAAGAATTTCCAGCAAGGATAGTCATCAAGGGCATTACAAGTTGATTCAAATGAGTGAAACTGCTTTGCCTGCATTTAGCCATTATGACCCAGAAGCCAATCCTCCAATACCTTAATTTAGCCCACCACCACCCATTTTATAGATGTGGTAATTGAGACCAAGGGACATTATAACTCCTCTATATGATTTTATAAGTAGGTTTATATTGCAATATAAAATCAATGCATCTTTTGGTTTTCCTATCTCTATAATTCCTATCTCTGCAAGAAAATGAAGTGTTTCATATGCCTTCTCAATGGGAGTGGGAGGAGGAAGGGAGAGAATCTGGAACTCAAAGTTTGAAAAAAATAAATGTAAAAAATTGTTTTACATATAATTTAGGAAAATGAAAATATTAAATAAAGCACAAAAGAAGATGAAGTGTTTGTTGGGTGAAGCAATATTCTTTTAATCATCAATATTCTTTTGGTCTCATTGTGGCAATTGATTCACATTAGTTAAATTTCTTTAGAAAATAATTATAGTCTATCAAATCATATTAAATTGGTTTAATAGAAACATAGTGCTTAGAAAGAAGAGAGTGATAGTCCAGCAGCACTTTTATTCCAACCAAATTTGGCATATTTATGTGTTCAGAATCTATTCAGTGGAAGATAATCTGGATTGTGAGAAGACTAGAAATCATCCATATAGGTTTCAGTTGAATGAACTAGGGATGTTTAATAAGGAGAAAAGAGGACTGAATAATCCTCAAAGTCAATGCTTTTTGAAGAAGGTGAGAGTTTGGATTTTTATCTAGTTGGTCCTAATGTTAGACCTAAAACCAACAGAAAGAAATTGCAAAAGCAAATTTCAATTTGGCATAAGGAAAAGCCTCCTAAGAATTAGAATTGTCCAGAGTATAAAAGATTATTTTGACAGATAGTAAGCTCCCCATCACCAAGTGATGTCCCAAGGAGAAACTGGATAATCACTTGCCATGAATGTTATATAGAGGATATATGATTTTACATGTATATATTTGTTTTTAATGATGGTTATCTCTATGGTGGGGAGGAGGGAGGGAGGAAAGAAAAAAGGAAAATAACTTTATAATATATTTAAAAGTTGTATACAACATATTTGCAGTTTCATGTGCAAACATTTTTTTATTATATTATGGAAATGTTTGTTCTATTCTATAAATTAAAATTTAAATAAATTAAATAATAATTTTTTAAAAAATTATGCTTCCCTTTTCTTATCAAGATACTACAATAGTTCCCTATTATGTCAGAACTGTGTAAAGTTCTGACATTTAAGGCCCTCCAGAAGCTATCACTTCCACTTTTCCAATCTCCTGCTCCATCTTTGTCCCTCCATTCTTCCCCACTGTTTTCACTGTCCTCCACAAAAGTCAGATCTTTTCAGGCTCATGCACTTTTTTCCTAGGCTTTGTCTCCCATCTAGAAGGTCTCACTAATGCTATTTGGCTAATTGAAATCCTATGCTTCCTTCAAGGTCTGGCTCCACAAAGAGCTCTCCTTAGCTAACACAAGGTTTGTCCTCCTTTGCACTCCTTTTAACTTAGGAACAATTTCTTCTCAACTTATTTTCATGAATTGTTTAAAATATTTGTGTTTTCTCTACTCAAACAAACTATTAGTTTCCTAGGAACAAAGGAAAAATCAAAGGAGACTGAGATAAATGCTTCTTATAAATGAGATAATGTTGGTAGATGAAGGAAAAAAGACAAAGCTACTTAACTCCTATTTAGTTTCTTTTCTCTACTATATAAGAATGATCCTTGGATTTAGAAGGATAGAATAAAATGACTAATAAAGTATTGAAACCCAAGATAAGTAGTAGGAAAGTATTAGAGCATTTAGCTGCCTTCAAAGAGTTCAAGGCATTAGGACTAGATGAACAATACTCCATGGAACTAAAAGAATTATTTGAAAATCTAGAACATTAAAGACTTGTCTTACTTAATTCCAGAGTTCAGACCTAGGATACATTGACAGAGAGGTTGATATAAATTTAGTATAAGAAAACCTTTCCTAAAAGAAACACACTCAAAAGTAGAATGGGCTGCTTCAGGGGAAAATGAGTTTTCCATTATAGAAGGTCCTCAAACAGAAACCAGACTGATTATTTCTCAAGGTTACTGGATTACTCTTCAGATAGGAATTGGACTTGATTCCCAAAGTTACTTCTTACTTTGAATTTCTGTGATTCTCTGGTTATTCTTATCATCTCTAACTTCAGGGCTTGCTTTGAGCATTCTCTAAAAGGGCCATGGAAATGCTTATCCTGTCTTAGGGAGTTGGAGAAAGCTGTGTAATACTAAAATAGGAAGGCTGGTTCTTCTTTAATAGTAAAACAATATTTTTTGCTTCATGTCTTAAAAGTTACAAACAGCTTTCTCTGAAGTAATGCTGAAGGGGAGTCCAAATAGATGCTTCAATATATAGGAATAAGAGACTATCTATTTCAACACAGTGCTAATTAGCAATCAGATCACTCTGCATAGCTTGGTATAACCCTGACTACAAATGAGCACACACCATCTTGCTTGCTAAATAAAGGAAAAGAATAAGGCAACTCAGAGTTTCAGCCTTAAATAAATTACTTAACATTCCTCAGGTAGAAGGAAAGGCAGTGGTATTTTTCTCCTATTTATAATTATTATTACTATTAATGCTGTTATGTTAACTATAAGATTTTAAATTTAGAACTAGAAGGAATCTTAGACGCCTAAGTTCTGAGTTCAACTTCCTCATTTTGCAGATAGGGAAACTGAGGTGCTGACAGGCTAAGTGAATTGGTCACACAAATACTATATTGTATTTGAGACAGGATTTAAATTCAAGTCTTCCTGGCTCGAAATACAGTGCCTGATCTACTGCTATCCCATGCCATGCTGATTTTATTTTGCAAAGCAGTTGCTGACCTGCAGAGTTAAGAATGTGTTTCTTCACTGTAACTTCCCTGCATTTAGACAGTACAATAACAGATCTATTTATATATAAATACTCTTGTATGTGTGCATGTGTGTGTATGTTATGTAATCTCTAAAATCCCTTCCAACTATGATATCCTATGATCTTCCCTAACATCTCCTCTTAAGTGAAGGATTTATCTTGACCTCTAAGGGACCATTTCTTTCTGTAATATCTCTTCTAGAACCCAAAATAATACTCTGCACACTTTAGATGCTTAATAAATGCTTTGGGCTAAAAATCACAACATCCTGTCCTAAGCTTCCTCTATAGATTCATCATTGTACATTCATCTTCAGCTATGTTTTTTTCCTCCTACAGGTACAAAGGAGTGCCCGTTTATTAAGCGAATTTACATACAAGAATTAGGAATGAAAGGTTTTTTTTTTAACAACTAACAAGGAGAAAGAGAGGTTCCCTAGGGGTACTCACAATTAACCAGAAGAAAAATGCCATTAAAGAGAATAAACCATGAGGTGAGAGTACACAATTGAATGACAAGTAAAATATATAGGAGCTTAGCACTCTAAAAGAGTTAGTTATTCAAGGAGTAAGACATCAGAAGGTAATGGGGGTGATGGGGAAGTGAAGAGAAGAAAGACACTATGAGACAGGCCACCATGGTGGGCTAACCCTAAAAGGCCTTTAGCCCATCTTTAACTTTTTTTTATACATTTTTCCACATTTATCTGCTGCACAAGACAAATCAGATCAAAAAGGAAAAAATGAGAGGAAAAAAATAAAACAAACAATCCAAAATAGGTGAAAATACTATGTTGTGATCCACATTCAGTCCCAACATTCGGTCCTCTCTCTGGATGCAGATGGCTCCATCCCAAGTCTATTGGAATTGAACTGAATTGACTCATTGCTGAAAAAAGCCAAGTCCATCAGAGTTGATCATTACATAATTTTGTTGTTGCTGGGTACAATGTCTTCTTGAATCTACTCACTTCACTCAGCATCAGTTCATGTAAGTCTCTCCAGGCCTCTCTGAAATCATCCTGCTGGTCATTTCTTACAGAACAATAATATTCCAAACATTCATATACTATAACTTATTCAACTGTTCACCAATTGATGGGTACCCAGTCAGTTTCCACTTCCTTGCCACTACAAAAAGGACTGCCACAGACATTTTTGTACATGTGGGTCCTTTTGCCTTTTTTATGATCTCTTTGAGATACAGATCCAGTACAGACACTGCTGGGTCAAAGGGCATATACCTTTGGGCATAGTTCCAAACTTCTCTCCAGAATGGTTGGATCAGCTCACAATTCCATCAACAATGCATTAATGTTCCAGTTTTCCTACATCCCTTTCAATTTTTATCATTATCATTTCCTGTCATCTTAGCCAATCTGAGAGGTGTTTAGTGGTACCTCAGAGTTGTCTTAATTTACATTTCTCTAATCAATAGTGATTTAGAGCATTTTTTCATATGACTAGAAATTACTTTTTTCCTTCATCTGAAAATTGTTCATATCCTTTGACTATTTATCCATTGAAGTATGGTTTGTGTTCTTATAAATTTGAATCAATTCTCTATTTATTTTATAAATGAAGCCTTTATCAGAACCCTAGATGTAATTTTTTTTCTTAGTTTTCTGCTCATCTTCAGCTTTCTTTAAATTATTTATATCTTATCTTCTTAGCTTGTGGTACCTTTCAGTATGGTATATTACATAAATTTACTCCCATCAATGTAAAGTAGGACTTGCTTTTCGTTTGACCTAAAATGAAAGCAATACAATATATTGAAAAATAATATTAAGTAGAACCTGAACTAAAAAAAAGTGGGCTGATCACTTAATTTCTCAATGCTTAAGCTTTTTTTTTCCTTCTGGAAAATAAGAATATTGGACCTCTAGTCTTTTTTCTTTCTGGGATGATGAAGCCTTCTCTTCCTTACTAAATGGCAACTCCTATACTAACTAGTTAGCTTAAAGTCTTTCTTAAAGAAATATTTTATTTTGACCTTTCCAGCTTTATTAGCTAGACTTGGAGTCAGGAAAACTTTGCAGATAGATGGCACAGAAAATGGAACATTGGACTTGGAATTAGGAAGAGCTGAGTTCAAATTCTGCCTCAGACACTAGTTATACAACCATGTAACCTTTCTTAGCCTCAGTTTCCTCATCTACAAAATGGGTGTAACAATAGCATTTACCTTATAAAGTTACTATGAAGATCAAATGAGAAAACATGAATAAAGCACTCTGCAAACCTTTAAACACTACATAAATGCTAGTTATTATTATAATCCCTTTTCAATTTCTGAATTCTAGAAATGTTAGAAGGGTGAGTTCCTGTGGAGGAACATGAGCTACACATCCTAAACAGTAAACAATGAAATATTATTTACAAAGTGGCTTCAGAAGAATAGTTCTATAAACAGGAGAACTTAATTTGGAGTCATAGGATCTGGATTCAAATCCTGCCTTACTATATGTACATGTACTTATCAATCATTTAATACATGCACATGCACTTACTTTCTCTGACCTCAGCTTCCCCAGTGATAAAAAAAGAAAGAAAAAGATTGAACTGGCAGTATAAAAACATTTCTTGCATACTATAATGCCTTCTGCCATTTTCTCTTCCTCCAAGTCAAGATAAACCCATCTAGTGATCCATTTCCATCTCTTCTTTTCCAAGTATAGTTCCTTATTTATTAACCTCTCTTAATCTAATACCTGCTTTCTTACTGCTTACAAACATGTCCATGCCCTCTTTCCTCAAAATAAGCCTTTTCATTTAATCCATCCATTCCAACTACCTTATCCCATATTTTTCCTGCATTTGAAACTACATTCCTTGAGAAGACTAGCTACAATAGATGTTTCCATTTCCTTTTTTTTCATGATCTTATCAAGTTTCTATAGTCTGATTTCAAGCTTCCAATTCAATATATTGTTAAACACTCAGGATGTACCAGGTACTGTGCTGGACAATTAATATTAAAAAAAATTAGTCCCTGCCCTCAAACAAGCTTATAATCAGATAATACACAAAAGAGGACTAGAAGACAGGATAGAATGCAATGGGACCCAAGGTGATAGCTGGTACAGGAGCATCTTGTTCCATGGGGTTGAAACTAGACAGGACAAAGATGCAAAGTGGAATGAGCTGAGAGTTCAGTTTCTAATCTCTATAAAGGAAGGCATTGGGAGGTGTTTGGTACTTTACTATTCTGGCCTTCAAACAGAAGGAAGTGGAGTCAATAAAGGCTTGAATTAATAGCAAGATGGTAAGTTCAGACATGATGACCTTATCCTGGGAGAGTTTTAAGGAGAAGAAGGTGATTGACACTGACAAAGCTTTAAAGAAGTCAAGAAGGGTCAGGATTGAGGGCAAAGCATTAGATTGGGCATTGAAGAAATTGTTGGTAACTTTGGAGAGTATAGTTTAGTTGAACTGCTTTGCTACCTGCCTGATTTCAACTCTCCCAGGTGTTCCCTTGTGTCCCATTCCATCTTCCACCATGTTTCCCTGTTTCCTTTATGCCTTCTCATTTTCTATTACTTGATTTTGGACCATGACTGCTAACTATGGATGTCCCCCTCATCCACCCTGAGCTCTAATCTCTTTTCCCTTTTTACTATTTCACTTTGTGATTGCAGGAGATTCCATGGATTCAATTATCACCTCTATGCTGATAATTCTCAAATTTACTTATGTAGTCTTAACTTCTCCACTGGCCAGTCTCACATTTCTAAGTGGGCATCTCAAACTGGATGCTCAAAAGAGAGCTTACAATCAACATTTCCAAAGCTTAACTGATCATCTTTCTCCTCCCTTCTTCCCCCCAAAAATTCTTTACCCTTTCACAGTTTGATATCATTTTTGAAAGCACCCTCATCCCTCCAGTCCTAGGTATCATCCCTCTGCTCCTCATTATGTCTCACCACCATCCCATCCCATTGCATTGTGAAAGCCTGTTGATTTCACCTTTGTACCATCTCTCAAACAAGTGCCCTTCTCTGCTCTGATGACCCTTCTACCATCCTAGCGCTTCACACCTGGACGAGTGCAATAGTCTACTGGTTGATCTCCCTGCCTCAAATCTTTTTCCATTCTAGAATATCCTCTACTTGTTTATCAAATTAATCTTCCTAAAATAGAGATCTGATCACTCTCCATCTTCACTAAATTCCATTGGTTCCCTATCACTTCCAACACAAAATATAAAACTCTCTGATTGACATTTAAAACCCTTTACTAGCTGGCCTTGCCCTACTTTCCCAGGCTTCTTACACCTTACTCCTCTCTATTTACAATTTAATTCAATTATGCTGGCTTCCTTGTTCTTCCTCCCATAAGACACTCACCTCCCATCATCAGACCTTTTAACTAGTTGTCTCTCATGAATAAACTTCTTCCCTTCCTCATCTCTTACTCTTGGCTTCTTTGGCTTCCTTCAAATCTCAAATTAACTACGACCTTTTATGAAGAGTCTTTCCTGATACCCTTTAACACTAGGGTCTTTCCACTATTGATTTTATCTTTTGGATATTTTGTTTGTGCAGTTATTTTCATGTGAATTCCTTAAGAGTAAGGATTGTTTCTTTGTATCTCTAGGGAGCAGCAGATAGTGTCATAATGTCATATACTAAGCACATAATAAATAAATGCTTATTGATAGAAAAAGTGATGAACTTTGGAATCAGAAGTCCCTGATTTCAAATCCCAGTTCTTCCAGTAATCTGTGAGAGCTTGAGGAAATTACTTAACCTCTCCAGGACTCATTTTGTCTATGTATTAAACAAGAGTCCAGATTAAATCATCTCTAAAATCCTTTCTAATTCTGATTCATGATCTATGACCTACTCTGTACAGCTCACTGTGCCAGGAGTGAGGATGGGAATAAGAGGGAAGATTCAAAGTTTCATTGAGGGTGGTGTGTCTGTTTTCATTGATCTTACAATCTAATTATTTTTTTAAAGACTTGCACCCCCAAATACAAGCCCTTCAAAGTTAAGAGCAATGTCAGAGTAATTATCTCTCAAACTATTATTCTCAATAATAGGTTATCCAACCTCTACCTAAAAATTTCTGATGTGAAGGAAACCCACCATCTCCATAGGCAATCCATTCCAATTTTAGATGTTGGGGTTGCTGAGATGCATCAATAGTTAACCATAATAATATTCATTATTGTTATTATTATATTATAAGGCAGAACAAGATAAGAGTAATAAGAATGATCAAAACAAACTGCAATGATGAGGTCTTGAAGTGGGAAAATAGTAGCAAAGTTGAAGAAAGAGATTAGTTCTGGCTGAGGTGATCAAGAAAGGCTTCTTGTTATTCAGTTGTTTAGTCAGATCCAACTCTTTGTGATCATATTTGAGGTTTTCTTAGCAAAGATACTGAAAGATTTGCCATTTCTTTCTCCAAAGAATTTTGCAAATGTGGAAACCAAAGCAAATAGGATTAAGACTTGCTCAGGGTCACACAGTATAAATCTGAGGCTGAATTTGAACTCAGGTCTTCCTGACTCCAGGCCCCCATGTTTTATCCACTGTATCACCTAACTGCCCAAAGGCTTCTTGGAGAAGATAAAATTTGAAATGATCCTGCTGCTATTGGGCTTATATCCCAAAGAAATACTGAGGAGGGGAAAGGGACCTGTATGTGTCAAAATGTTTGTAGCAGCTCTTTTTGGCCAGAAACTGGAAAATGAATGGATGTCCATCAGTTGGAGAAGGGTTGGGTAAATTATGGTATATGAAGGTTATGGAATATTATTGCTCTGTAAGAAATGACCAGCAGGAGGAATACAGAGAGGCTTGGAGAGACTTACATCAACTGATGCTGAGTGAAATGAATAGAACCAGAAGATCTCTGTACACTTCAATGTTGTATGAAGATGTATTCTGATGGAAGTGGAAATCCTCAACATAAAGAAGATCCAACTCACTTCCAGTTGATCAATGATGGACAGAAATAACTACACCCAGAGAAGGAACACTGGGAAATGAATGTAAATTGTTAGCACTACTGTCTATCTACCCAGGTTACTTATACCTTCGGAATCCAATACTTAATGTGCAACAAGAAAATGGTATTTACACACATATATTGTATCTAGGTTATATTGTAACACATGTAAAATGTATGGGATTGCCTGTCATCAAGGGGAGGGAGTAGGGAGGGAGGGGATAATTTGGAAAAAATGAATACAAGGGATAATGTTATAAAAAAACTACTCATGCATATATACTGTCAAAAAATTTATAAATAAAAATTTAAAAAATTTGAAATGATCCTTAAAGGACAAGTAAGACTTCAGCAGGCAGATTTAAGGGCAAATATTCCAGGCAAAGAGGGCAATGTGGACACTGACAAATTTAACCCAATCCAATATAACAAATATCTGGCAACTGTGAGTTCTGTATTTACTCTGTGCAAGAACTGTGCTAGGTGCTATGGAAACAAAGCAAAACATTTTTTAAACAGTGCCTGTCTTCAAGAAGCTTATATTCTACCAGCCATTAAAGTCATTTCTAGACATCATTGCTATATATTAAATAGAATTCATGTATCAGTTCTTTCCAAGACAATTCTCCAAAGCCAGAGTAACTGATAATTCTCTGTAAAAATGTTTTATCCAAGGAGGATAGATCAGGTAAGAGGACACAAGAATTTTGGAGATGGAAGCAAAAGAAACACTATTACTCTATTCATTGAGACGGTCTGCCAAGGAAGTCTTCCCAGATGAAATGGACTGGGTAGGAATTCTTCTCTCTCTCCCTACCATTTGCTCCAACAATAGTGTAAGGAGAAGTGTAATGGGAAAAGTACCAAATTTAAAGTCAGAAGACCTGGATATTAGTCATGATTCTGTCTCTTATTAGATGTATAATCTTAGAGGAATCACTTTCCCCTTCTGGACCTCAGTTTTCTTATCTGTAAAATAAGAACGCAGTTAGACTTAATCACCACTCTCTAAGGTCCTTTCAGCTGTGACATTGTATGATAATAACAATATCCACACTGTCTATGATGTCAGGAAAATGGGATTGAGGAGTTGAGGTAGGGATGGCAATGAATTATAATCCCAGAGAACAATAAAAACAATGAGGACAACTTCAAAGCATCCTCAGTCCCTTCTCGTACTCAGTGTGGCTGAGATGGTTCTCTCCACTGCTGGTGGATTCTAGCTGGGCAGACAGCTGGATCCCCCAGATCATTCTCTCTTAGAAAGTCTGTTGCCTCCAGGCACCTTCTAGACTTTGGTCTTTTATTTTGAACTCTGAAAAAAAAAGGGAAGAAAATATTTTTCTCCTATATCTCTTTGGCCTCTCCTCCCATTTGGCATATCTCTGGTCTAATCCCCCTCCTTGCTGGGCTGGCTCTGCATGGCAGACGGCCTGCTGATTTCCAAAAGGGAGTGTTTTAAATATTGAAAGGAATTATGTTATGGCTAGAGGCAAAAAGGGGTTTAGGAGACCAAAGTGCTGATTAAATACAGTTAGTACTAGGACTAAGGTGGCAGCTGCCCACACAGGTTCCTGCCAAGAAGGTCACATTTACTTTCTGGGCAAAGCAATCACTGAGACTTGTTTTTTGTCTCCTAAGAGCAGCCAACCCTCCATCCTCACCCCCATTCTGAGAAATCAAAAGTCATACCAGCAATACTTCATCTTTATGCAGCACTTCGAGGTTTGCAAAAATCTTCCTCATAAGCACCCTGTGAGGTATTATCCTCATTTTGCAGTTAAAGAACCTAAGTCTTAGGGAGTTACATGGATAGCAAATGCACCAGTGTGGTCTCCAAGATCCCTGGAGAAAAGTGGTGATAGGACTTTTCACATCCCATCCTCAGGGATCTGATAGGTTTCTCCCTCCCCCATCCTCCTGCCCACTCAGCCAGTCCCTTCCTCCTGCAGCTCACCCAGAAAGGTTTAATTTCCTGGTTAAAAAGGGTTTGTGCAGCCTCCTGCCAGCTCCCAGCTGCCACCTTGCTGAATATAAAACCTCATTCTGCAGGGGACTGGTGGGACGGGGGTGGTGCTGTACCCACAAAAAGGACAGCAAGCCCACATATCAAAACTCATGTCCACCAATAGCACATGTTCTCCCGAGGACAGGGAACTCTAGGCTTAAACAGGGTTGGCTGCTCTCTCTCTCTACTGCTGCCCCTGGACAAGCCCAAGAACTGGATAGCAATCTTTTGCTTTGATTTCTCCAGCATAATACTTGGGCTCCATTGGTTTAAGAAGAGTGTGTCTCCTGAAAGCAATTCAAAAGGAGAAGAAATGGGCTTCCCCTTGGGAAGCTTATGCTCTAGTTGGAAGACAACACATGTATGAAAGAGAAAATAATCCAAGAAGGTTAAAAAACACATTCGAACAGCATTTTATAATTAAAAAGCAGTGGAGATGAAAGCATCATAGGAAAGAAGGTGAGAAAGTCAATGGACTTGAATTCAAATCTCGCTGAGATGTATGACTTTATGTGACTTTGTTTTTACAGTGAGTATGACTCACTGTGTGACTTTGAGAAAGTGACAACTTCTCTGGACCCATTTTGACAGCTGATCTATAAGGAAGGCCTCTCCAGCTTTGAATCTCAGATTTATTAAATCATTTCATCCTTTAAACAACAGCACAAATACTACCACCCTCATTAAGCAAATGAAAAAAATATATTGGAGTGGATAGAGTCTGGACTTAGAATCAGAAAGTCTTGAGTTAAAATTTTTCTCTGACATTATATTTTCAATTTCTCTGAGTCTCTGGAAAACAATAGAGATGGGATTGGATTTCATGACATCTCAGATCCTTTATGATCTCATGAACAGATTATAGAACCAAGACTACTAAAAGGTAAAGGTGAAATTGGCTCTCAATATTCTGACTCCTCCAACTTCCCAGGCCTTTGTGTAACAACTCTTGAAATCAAGCCCAAACTTTTATACAATATCCATATGAGCAGAACTGTCAGAAAAGTCACTAATTTAGTAGATCTCTCTCATCTGTCAGGTGTTCATTAGTATCTAAAGATCATAAGAGTTGCCCTCTGTCTCAAGATAGAGGATGGAATTGAAGATTTTAATATTTTCATTTATTTATGGTATCATAATAGAGACTTGGATGAGGATGGCTAAACATTGAAAAATTGAATTTGATAGATGAATGTGGTCTATGTGCCTGATACTGTGAAGAATACATGAGAAGATATCATTCCTGCCTTGCCTTTAATAGGAAGACTAGGTTTACATATGTGAGTCACAAGTTTATAGGCTTAAATCTCAGCTTTGTGACTTATCATCTTGTAACTTCATTCTGATAAATTGTAAGCTTATTGAGAATAGGGACTTCATTTTTTGCCTTTCTTTGAATCCCCATAATTTAGCATAGTTCCTGGCACAAAGTAAGTATTTTAAAAAGGCTTATTGATTGATTGATTGAAATCACAACCTCTCTGGGCTTTTATTTCTCAAAACAAAAAGACTGGACTAGGTAGATGACCAAAAAAGGACTCTTACAATTCTAAAATCAAGAAGACTGGAAGATTGGTATAAACCATAAGGAAAAGGTTTATATAACATTCTCTCTCTCTCTCTCTCTCTCTCTCTCTCTCTCTCTCTCTCTCTCTTCTCTCTCTCTCTCGCAAAACAGCTAATGATTTTTTACTTTAAATACAAGTTTATCCTCCAAGAAGTGAAAGAAACAATGAAATAAATTGGTATTTAGAATTAAGTTCTCATCAATACAGAAAAACTGGATGTTAAAATAAAAACAATGAGAATCTTTGCAGCAAAGTGATTGTTCCACCTTAGAATTTGTGAGAGATAAATAGAAAATCAGTAATGGGTGGAAATGGATCCAGGAAAAGATTAATCTGGATGAATAGATCTCAAAGTATTCAGAAAAAGAGTAGGTAAAATCCCATGGGATAACTTTTCCAAAAAAAAAATAAAGCAAAGAGAAACAATTCTGATAGAGAAAGGAGGACTAATCTAACAAAATAGATGTCAGTGCATAAGGAATTCATTGATGAACCTAGGTTTTTTAAAAATGCACATACAGTGGAAAGACTTATGAGAAGTGATACAGAATAAAGTAAGCAAATCCAAAAAAAGATGTATATATGTATATATATATGTATGTGTATATATATATGTATATATATACTGACTACACTAATAGAAATGGGAAAAAAGAATAACAATCACAAAACAATAGAAAATATATGTTATGGAATTACATGGTCAAACATGACCACAAAGAAGAAAATACCTACCTGTAACGTGCTCTCCTGGCAGTTACAATTACTAGTCTGTCCTAGACCCACCAGAGTACCTTTGACCACTGTCCTTTGCAGTGTGAGCTCTACCCGGCTCGCCTCCTCTGAGGCCTTCTAAGGTCTCTGGCCACAATCTCTTGAATCTATAGCTTAATAACCGGTAGCGCACTCAAGAACAACCACGTGTAATCTTAAAAGCCTTTATTATACCTACTCACATAATGCCCTAGCTGATGCCCTGACTTGTTGGTTCCCGAGTGAACACCTGGTCAGAAGACCCATGTGTTCACTACCAAAACCCTTACCTCTTTCGGCTACCCATCTTGGCTTGGCCACCCAGGCTAGGAGCCAGGGTGAACAGCAGGAGGTTAAAGAGGGCGGTTGCTGCCTGCAGTGGGCTTACATAGGGCCTGTGAGGTCACACACACAGCCAATCAGCGAGAGAGTCACCCATTACGAAACTATCTCAATATGGCCAGGATCCCGCCCAAGGGCAGTCCTAATATCCACAGAAATTACTTCCGGGCCTCAATCTCCCGATGCACTGTGTCCGCCCATTTAAAGGGCCCTTACAATTCCCTTTCTCTTGTTTTGCGGGAACCGCACATCTCACCAAGCTAAACTTTTAGCACCAGCTGTAGTTCACTTGATCCATGAGATGACAGTGTTATGCCCAAGGAGGTACAAAGCAGCAGATCAGTAAACAGAAGTATGACAATAAGAACCAGGCTCAACAGTGGCCCAAGTGTTCAACCCATTCATCAAAGTCATACTCGAGATAATAGGCCAAAGAGATTGGATGCCAATGAGGTAGGATGTCAACACTGAGGTGGGAAGTCAACAAGGTAAAACATCACAATTCTAGTTAACAAATATCAGTGAGGTAGGTTGTCACAATTCTAGACCAATTCTAGTTTCTTACAATTTTCTGTTGCACTTTTCACACTCCTAGAACAATTCTAGCTTATCACAATTCTCAATTGCATTTGTCACAATCCTAGAACAATTCTAGTTTATCACAATTCTCAATTACACTTTTCACAATTCTAGAACAATTCTAGCTTATCACAATTCTCTATTGCACTTTTCACAATCCTAGAGCAATTCTAGTTTCTCACAATTCTCTATTACACTTTTCACAATTCTAGAGCAATTCTAGCTTATCACAATTCTCTATTGCACTTTTCACAATTTCTAGAACAATTCTAGTTTCACAGGTGCACATAAGCAAAGTCATGTCCAGTAACATTGTCTCAATTACAATGGCAGGTGGGTGTGTTGGTTTTTCACCCACTAATTTAAAAGCATAGTCCTTCAATAGAAAGCATAGGGCAAAGCCTCTCCCCAGGCCACCATATGGCAAGTAGCCACGGGAGAAGCAAGCAGGCCCATTGTCCATTTGCAGTCTTTATATTGCGTATCACCCAAAACAGTCCATTTCAGCTGCAACACTGGAACTGTGTCTGGTGTCTCTGGTCACGGTCAGGAGGGGCATCGCTGCCATCAGCGTCTGAAGGGCTGCGGACATCTGGCTGGTCCCTCTTGTCTGGTCCTTCTCTTGGATCCCCAGGTTACAAATGTCTCTGGTGGGGATGAACTCTGCTGCTGGATCTGCACCTAGGAAGGAATGTCCCTGGGGCCCAACTTGGGCCTTTCCAAATGCCATCCAGGCCTTTCCACATCACAGTGGAAACAAAGTTGTTGTCAAAAAGATTAACAAGTCAGACAAAAGTCAGTCTGTCACTTAGCTGCACTTTCTGTGTATGCCCGAAGTGCATTGCTAAGGTAAAATGCAAAGAATTTAAAAATGTAAAACCAAAATAATTTAAAAGTGTAAAACCGAAATAGATTAAAAATATAAAACCAAAATAACTTTAAAATGTAAAATCAAAATACTTTGAAGATGTAAAATCAAAAGTGTTTAAAAATGTAAAATCAAAATTTTAAAATTGTAAGCAATCACATATCCCAAAATTCCCTTCTCTTGTTTAGAAGAGAAGATCTTGGGGATAGTCGGTGCAGTAATGACTTTACTAATAGGATTATAAGAAATGCCAATGGAATGGGCAAAGTCAAACTCAATGCAAAAATATTTGTAAGCCAATCCATAAACTGTCTTAAATGCATGTGAAATTTCTACAATAGAAAAATGGTTGATCACATGTCTAGCTGCTTCTCCAGATTGGAATGAAGCCATAATGTCCATTGGTCTTAAAACATCCACTCATACAGTTAATGAAAAGAGAACACTCGGCTATATCCCTGAATTCTTTTGCCTAAAAATCAAAGTTTGAGTTTCTGATACCGAATTGTACTTCAGGAGTGTGAATCAATAAATCTGATATTTTCCTCCTGGGTGGCACGTTACAATTACTAGTCTGTCCTAGACCCACCAGAGTACCTTTGACCACTGTCCTTTGCAGTGTGAGCTCTACCCGGCTCGCCTCCTCTGAGGCCTTCAAAGGTCTCTGGCCACAATCTCTTGAATCTATAGCTTAATAACCGGTAGCGCACTCAAGAACAACCACGTGTAATCTTAAAAGCCTTTATTATACCTACTCACATAATGCCCTAACTGATGCCCTGACTTGTTGGTTCCCGAGTGAACACCTGGTCAGAAGACCCATGTGTTCACTACCAAAACCCTTACCTCTTTCGGCTACCCATCTTGGCTTGGCCACCCAGGCTAGGAGCCAGGGTGAACAGCAGGAGGTTAAAGAGGGCGGTTGCTGCCTGCAGTGGGCTTACATAGGGCCTGTGAGGTCACACACACAGCCAATCAGCGAGAGAGTCTCCCATTACGAAACTATCTCAATATGGCCAGGATCCCGCCCAAGGGCAGTCCTAATATCCACAGAAATTACTTCCGGGCCTCAATCTCCCGATGCGCTGTGTCCGCCCATTTAAAGGGCCCTTACACCTACCTTTACTCCTCTTCTTTCTTATTCCTACCCCAACTATCTCATACATTGTTTTATAGAGGTAGGAGTCCAAGAGTATGGAACAGCACATGTATTTTCAGGGTTTTTTTGGGTAATGTATTAATCATTTTTGCTGGTTTTTTTCATCTTTCCCCTTTTCTTTTTTTTTTCTTTGAAAATAATTTATATAAGATGGCTCTCTGGGAAGAACAAGTAGAAGGAAGGTACTGGACAAAACTTGGGTATTGCAAAAATAGAGAATATCACTAAAATTAATTTTAAAAGATATATACAGAAGATTATTAAAAGTGGATATCAGAGGCAAAATAATGATATAGTTCTGCAAAAATGCTAAGGCTGAAATGAACTGAGTCTGGTTAGTAATGCTAAGAAAAAGATCTGGGGAAGATAATAATATTAAGGATAAGAAGACCTTCAAAAAAGAATATTGAGGTATATATTATGGGAACTTTTAGAAGTGACCTATACTAAATACTTGGGATGATTGGAATGATAGAGAGAACTGATCAAAGAGAAAACTATTCAACTCCTACTTTGCCTCTCTTTTTTTCTGCCAAGAAGGATGATCTTTGGACTGGGAAGGGCAGATAAAAATTGGATAATAGAGAACTGAAACCCAAAAAGTAGGGAGGTAATATGAAAGCACTTGGCTGCCCTTACTCTGGACTTAGGTCACTAAGTCTCTATGACCCACTTCCCAAGGTACTTCAAGAACTAGCAGATGGGAATGTTAAGCCACTTTTAGTCATCTACGAAAAAACTGTAGAGAATAGGAGAAGTGGTACAGGATGAGTGAAGGACAAGTATTTTCCAAAAAAAAAAAAAAAAAAAAAACTTTTTTGAAAAGGAGATAAAAGAGTAGAGGACAAAAGAAGCTGCACGTCAATTCTTGGCAAAATCCAAGAATGCATTATTAAAAGGATAAAGAATAGGTCATGTCAAACTAATTTCATTTCCTTTTTTGGAAAGAACTACTAAACTGATAGCTCAGGAGATATAATAATAACAACAATAGCAATTTATGGTTTTTAAACTATTTTAACATATATTATCTGATTTTGCAAATATATATGCAGAGATAGTTTACCTAGATTTTAGCAAAACATCTGATAAAGTATATCATTTTAGAAAAAGTAACAAGGTACAATCCAATCATGCACTCAAGTTAGCAGAATAATCACTTTCTACAAACTTTTTTTTTTTTTTTTTTTTTTTTTTTTTTTGAGGAGAGTGATGGAAGGAAACAGCAGAGGATAGAGTACTAGGTCTGAATTTAGGAAGACCCATCTTCTTGAATGTAAATCTAGTTTCAGATACTTCCTAGCTGTGTGACTCTGGGCAAATCACTTAGCCCTGTTTGCCTCAGTTTCCTCATCTGTAAAATGAGCTGGAGAAGGAAATGTCAAATTACACAGTATCTCTGTCAAGAAAATTCTAAATGTTGTCATGAAAAATCAGACACAACTAAGCAACAGCACATTTTTTCAACCCTAAAATATGAGAAGAAGGGAATTTTACACGGAATATTAATACTGCTGAATCAATAAGAAGAACCCCTCTGTACAAGCTAAAATTTCATGGATAAACTGTACAGAATTTTAACACTCAAGAGTTCTCATTCAGGATCCCTATCCACAATCTACTCCTTGGGCCTCTCTTGCCTTATCTCTTCCTCTTGATTTCACTGGTTTCCTTTCATGCCTTAACTAAAATCTCACCTAATTAAAAAAAAATCTTTCTCCATCCAATTAGCTTCTCTTTGAGATCATCTCCAGTTTAGTGTATTTGTATGTATGTTTTACTTTTTTTTTGTATACCTAGTCCTAGCACAGAGTCTAGCATTTAGGTGCTTAAAAATGCTTGTTGACTTGACTTGACTTGTCTGTAACAGTAAGTACAAATAAACACAAAGGCTTTTGACTCTGGCATTGATAATCCAACATGGGAAATGTTTCTGTAGGATACCGCTATCCAACCACAACCTTGGGAAAGAAACAAACTCTAATTTTCCTGGACAGATGAAAGAAAAAGAAAAGAAAGGAATGGAGGAATTGAGTAGGTCTGGAGGCATGTGACATGTGGTATTCAGAGTCATAGGGAAGAGAAAAACAAGATTTCTAGCCACAAACACACACACACACACACACACACAATATTTCTCTCTCTCTCTCTCTCTCTCTCTCTCTCTGTCTCTCTCTCTCTCTCTCTCTCTCTCTCTCTCTGTCTCTCTCTCTCTCTCTCTCTGTCTCTCTCTCTCTCTCCTCTCTCTCTCTCTCTCTGTCTCTCTCTCTCTGTCTCTCTCTCTCTCTCTGTCTCTCTCTGTCTCTCTCTCTCTCTCTGTCTCTCTCTCTCTGTCTCTCTCTCTGTCTCTCTCTCTTTCTTTCTCTCTCTCTCTCTGTCTCTCTCTCTGTGTCTTTCTCTCTCTCTCTCTCTTTCTCTCTCTCTCTCTCTCTCTCTCTCTCTCTCTCTCTCTCTCTCTCTCTCTCTCTCTCTCTCTCTCTCTCCCTCTCGTATTCTTGTCTCATAGAGTTTACACAGGGAAGAGACCTGGAATTGTCAGTCCCCATGTCTTCAAATGTGAGAAGTCTGAGGATGCTAGCTGTCTAGCTGCAGGAAAGTGAGCACAAACAGAAAAGGAGAGGTGACTTTGAATTTAAGAGAAAAGCTGAAGCTTTAAATATTAAGAGGGAATCTTAGATAAAAAAACCCAGTGCATAAACAGAAGAAAAACCACCAAAGAAAATACTAAAAGCAGAAAGAATATTTAAAATGTTAAAGAAAAACCAAATGCTATCAGTTGGTGGTTTTATTATTATTTTGCCAAAGTACAGTAAGGTTCACTCTCTATGCAGGTAGCCACCAACTCAGTAACTTATAGTTAGAATTTCCTGGGATACTGATAGATCAAGTGATTTAGCAGTTACAAAATCAGTCTGGGTCACATGGACTTGAATTCAAGTTTTCTGACTCTGAGGTCAGCTCTTTTATCAACAATGTCATGCTGCTTCTCAAATACTGTAATGTGCAGGAAAATGAACCATATTGCTATTGAAGGAAATCTATGTCCTCCCCAGAGAAAACAAGAAAATAGCAAGAAATTTCAGAATGGTTCAAAAGGAAAACCCTTAAAGGAAGGAATTAGGAATGAATCTGGGTCAGAAATGAGAGTTAGCAATGTAGGATTTAAAAAAAATACACAAATAGCAGAATGGAGGGGAAATTGAATATGTGACAGAGAATATCTTCAAAGAAGTTGATGATCTGTGAGATATAATAACAAGCTTTAAACATAAAAATATTTATGTGAAGGAAAATTAGGCAGAAAAGAAGCAAAAAGCAGTGATATTTACAAAATATGGAACTTCTTTACAAGCCAAAATAAATGATCCTGGGGGCAGAATGTATAGTGATAATTTAAGGATAAAAGGTCTCCCATGGGATAAATCAAAAATCCTGAATATCACTAGGCAAAAAGTAATCTACAAAAACTGACCAAAGTCTCCACACACAAAACAAAACAGCAATTAAAAGAATCCTAAGATTTTTAGAGAAAAACACACACACACACAACAAACTTCAAGATATTAGTTAAATTTAATGATTTCAATAACAATAACAACCCAAAAAATTGCAAATATCCAGGAGAAAGAACTTGAAGAAGGCAATTAAAATAACATAAGATTATTCTGCATTCAGGAGAAAATAAAAGAGAATATTTCAAAAAGGAAAGAATTTAAGCTGCAACCCCAAATGACAAATACTAAAAACCTGAGGCATTTCTAAAAACAGAATAAAATGAAACACAAAACACAAGGGAGCTGATTATCTGATTTTCAAATACTCAAACTTCTAAACAACAGAAGGAGGAAGCATAAGAAAAGTAAATAAATATAATTAGTAAGAAAAGACTAAGTAATGAAATCAATTTTCTCATGTTTATAGGTTTTAAAAATTTTTATTGTTGTACTAACACTTTGTATGATTACAAAAAAATAGAAATTTATTTTAAGTATTGTTATTAATCATTTCTACTACCTTACCTCTCCACTGAGCAAATTAAAAGAAAAAAAAACACTAAATACATATCTATCTCATCAGGCAAAATATATTCCCACAATAGCTATGGCCTACAGTGTATGTCTCCTTTTGCACCTTAAGTTCATCACCTCTCAGTTGGGAGGTGTGGGGCTTCTTTTATTCATCTTCATTCTTTTGGATTCTGAATTATCATTCTGTTAATCATTGTCCTAAGTTTTTCAAAGTTGTTCTTTATAATATTATTCTCACTATATAAATTGCTCTAGTTCTGCTTACTTTCCTCTGCATCAGTTCATAAAGAACTTTACAGTGTCTTCTGAAATTGTCCATTTCATCACTTTAAGTGAAATAATAAAATTCCATTGCATTCATAAACCACAATTCATTTAGCCATTCCCCAATGGGGGGAAATTTCCATTCACTTTCCCATTTAGAGCTCCTTTGCAAAGAGCTACTATAAATATTTTTGTACTTATATATCTTTTTCCTTTTTCTTTGATTTTTTTTGGGGGGAGCATACATCTAGTAGTGACATAATTGGATCAAAGGGTATGGACAGTTTGATAAGTTTCTAGACATAGTTCAAAGAAATATTATTATAGTGGCTGTTGTTGTTGTTCTTAAATATAAAGCATGAAGACGTATGAGCTAGACAAGAAACTGGAAGTTTGTTGAACTGGTAAAATAGCTGAGCCCAAAAAATTGCTATTATGGTTTCATGCCAACTACTGAAGATGCCCTCCAGTGAACTGCCCTAGGAATCTATACCTGACCCTATGCCACTGAACATTTATTAATGAGCTGGATAAAGTAAAGTTGCTATACTTTTCCAATTTGCAGATGACACAAAGCTCTGAAGGGTAGCTAGCCCATTAGAGGACAGAGTCAGTATCCAAAAATATCTCAACAGGCTGAAATATTGGGACAAAATCAATAAAATAAAATTTAATAGGGACAAATGTCCTATTTAAGGAACATAAACATAACTCCATAGAGCTAGAGGAGACTTCAGTGGCCATCTAATCTTACTCCCTCATTTTATAAATAGCAAAATTGTGACCCAGGAAAATTAATTGATTTTCCCATGATCTCACAAAAAGTTCTCAGAAGCAAAATTTGAACCTAGGTCCTCTGACTACTATTGGGTCAGTACTCTTTGCTACATTAACCAGATTCAGATAATCTACCTTACAAATACAAGATAGGGGAGGCATGTCTGGATAGCAGTTCATCTGGAAAAGATATGGGCATTTTACTGGATTGCAGTCTTAATACAAGTCAACAGTATCCTATGGTATCCAAACAAGCTAATTCAATATTAGGTTACATTAAGATTACTACAATGTTTAAGAGAAAGGAAGTGACAATCCTATACTACTCTGCCGTGTTCAGGTCATGTTTGCAGTATTGTGTTTATTCACAATAAATGGGTGTTATGTTTTAGGAAGGATGTGGATAAGCTGAGAATGTCTAGGATCGTGATGGAGAATTAAGGCACTGAGGACTTCTTAGTGTGGGAAAGGCTTAGTGATGACATGAAAGGAGGAAGAGGAGGAGGAGGAGGAGGAACAGAGAGGAGGAGAAGGGGAAGGAGAAGAGGGAGGAGAAGGAGAAAGAGGAAGAAGAGAAGAAGATGATGAAGAGAAAGAAGAGGAGATCATAAAGAAGAAAGGGAGGAGGAAGAAAAGAGAAGAAAAAAGATGACAATGATGATGATGAAGACAAGAAAGGAAGAAGAAATAGAATTAGAAGAATGACATTTGTATATCACTTTAAAGCTTGCAAATGTACTTTACAAATATCTGATTTTATCCTTATAATAATCCAGGGAGCTAAGTGCTATTGTTGCCCTCATTTTACAAATGAATAAACTCAGGCAAACAAAAGTGATGTCCAGGGTCACAAAGCTTGTAAGTATCAGAATCAGAATTGGAACTCAGATCCAAGGCTGCATCCATTAACCTGCTAGCTGCTTGCCTATGGAAGAAGGATAAGACTTGTTCTTTTTGGCCCCAGAGGGCAGAACTAATATGAAAGGGATGGAAGCTGCAGAGGATCAGATTTCGGCTCAATAAAAGGAAATCCTTCCTAACATTTGAGCTTTCCAAATGCAAAATGAGATACCCCAAGGAGGTAGTTGATACCTCTTCACTAGAAGCAATGACTGGGACCAGTAGTCAGGTGCCTCCTTGAGGAGACGTGTGCCTAGGTTCAAGGAAGACCACAGAGCCTCTGAGGTCCTTTCTAATTCTAGCTCTTCTGTAATCTGGGACAGTGGGGATGGAGAGGGGGCGCAGAATGGGAGATGGGTGGAATCCCTGAGAGTGTGGTGAGAAGGAGGTCTGAGCCTACCAAGCTCCATGCTCTGAGAGCCTCCTGGTTTGAACAGCCTGGTTTGGGTCTGTTTGCTAGGAAGAACATGTCCTTTGTATTGATGAAGGTGATGCCTGTTTGTTTCTCTTTGGCGAGCATTAAAGCTTGTGCCACTTTCAGTGACCTGCTTTATGTTTGACAGGCTTGCTGGGGGAAGCCCTGGGGTTGCTTGTTTCTGGAAGGAGATTTCAACAGGGTCCCAAAGCCTGGGTGTTGAGCAGGCTGGTTGTCCAGCTGGCAGTCCTGTAAAAGCCAGTGGCAGGAGGCACCATCTCCAACTATTTTTAGTTATGAATTTACTTTTGTTGTTATAAACCAACTTAAGCGATACTGATGCTGACACAGAACAGACAACAAAGAGCAACAGATTTTCCATTCCGTTCCTAGGCTCAAAGGAACATCAAAAATGATCTGCTTTCTTGTTCACGAATACTTCGGAACACCCTCCCCACAAACTCCTGATCCCTCTGGAGCCCATCAGCCTTTCCTCATCACATGCTCGACAACACCACAGACCAGCTCAATGATCCACTCAGATGATTACTGGTCATGGGGGAGAAGAAGCATTTTAACTATTGCCAAATAGTCTGCCAGAAAATCCTGGTTACAAACAGACATTTGGAAAGCACCAGCTCCACACTCACTTGAAGCCCATGCTGCAGGTGGTCTATATCCCTCCAAGCCCCAGAGGTACCACAGTCGAGCAGACCCAAAGGAAATGCTCTAGAGCCCAGTATCAGGGCCAGCAATGAGCAACATCCACGTTGCCTATTTGCATACATATCTCAAAGAAGCACTGCTGACCAATGAGGGCATCATCCTACCCTATGGCCCAGTTCTCATTCTGGTACAGTCTTCCAGAGAGAGGAGGATGGCCTCCTGCTGAGAATGTGATCAAGAGGATTCTTAGGTAGAGCTGAACTAGATATCCCCTTCCACCATTTCAATTCTGTTTTTCTGATACTGTGAGGTGAAGAATTATAAAGGAGATATGAAGAATGTCACTATCTGTGTTCAGAAAAAGAACTGATAAATAGACATATATCAAATAAATTTTCATGTTTATACACCTATTTGTTCTTATGGTAGCCATCTCTAGGGTAGGTAAGAGAGAAGAAAAAAGGGGAAAAAGAAATTTGAAATTTACAATATAACTTTATATATATATATATATATATATATATATATATATATATATGTATATAAATTAAATGGTAAGCTGTACATAATAGATTTGCCATTTTATGTGCAATCATCTTTTTATATGATGTTATAGAAATACTTGCTTTATTCTGTAAATTAAAAATAAAAGAACTTAAAAAAAAAAGAAAGAAAAAGGACCCATTTCAGATCCCTCCATTTCAAGTCTTTCTTATCCCAGAATCACTACACAGAGTTCCTATGTCCTTGCCCTTCCCTGCTCCTGCATAATCCAGGTAGCTTCCCCAGGCAACACGATTAGTCCTGGCTCTTCCCCAAACTCACTGGGTAACTTTGGGCTAACCATGTTTCCTAACTGAGACTGAACTTCGGTAACAAGAAAACTGTGAATCTAACGATCTCTCAGGTCCCTTCTAGCTTTCACATTCTGTGATTTTGTAAGTCTATAAAGATTTATTGAGCCTATATTCTGCTCCCAGGCCTGTCATAGGTGGGGGTGGGGGACAGGGATAGAGGAAGGAGAAAAAGACATCAGTTTCTTCTCTATAACATGAAAGGAACTGGGCTTGACAATCCCAGCCTGTATTAGTCTAGTTCTAAATCTCTAGGAACAAAAATACAGTTATGCCCATCTGAAATGTATCAGAGACAGCTAAGTAGCACAGTATACAGAGTCCTGGGTCTGCATAGAGACAGGAAGACTTAAGTTTAAAACTAGTGTTAGCAATACAATAGACTTGGGATGGAAAATGCCAGTCACATCCAGAGAAACAGCTTTAGAGACTGAATGTTGATGGAAGCATATTTTTACCTTTTTGTTTATTTGCTTTTCTTTCTCATTGTTTTTCCCCTTTTGGCCTGATTTTTCTTGTACAACATGACAACTATGGAAATATGTTTAAAAGGATTGCACCTTTTTAACCTATATCAGGTACAATTGAGGATTCATCCATCTTTCTAGTTTTTTGTTTTCTTTTCCTAAACCTAATTCCCCTCCTCCCTCTTTGGACAAAGAACTATTCCACCAATCCTAACCTATCATGCCCCTTTAACCTAACATTTTAGTTAAGCAGACAAGACATACACAAAGAAAACAAAGAGCAAATTAGTATAGAAATGGCTTGTAGTTGATACTATCAGAAGCACATTAAGTGATTCAGATGAAAATTGAGATGATCAAAGAAATGTTCATGGAGAAGAGACTCATAGGATGGAGAGAGGCAGAAATTATAGAATGTTATTTCAGGCAATGGGGACAATGTGAACAAAGGTATGAAGGCAAGAATATCATGTTTGGGGAACAGTAAACAGCCTGGCCTACTTGGCATAGAGCGTACAAGTCAAGTAGCAAGGAGAGATAAAAGTCAATTGGATAGGACAGAGTAAAGGGAATTTAGATTAGATTTGATGGGAAATAGGGAGTCTATGAAGGCTGTTGAGGATTGTAGAGATCTGACAAAGGCAGGATTTTAGGAAGATTAGTCTGGCAGCAGAGTAGATTGTATCAAGTCTCGTATTGATTCCCTAGTGGACACTAAAGTCTCAGCAAATTTCAAAGCTGCACATTTATCTGAATCAGTAACAAGTGTGGATTCTTTTAAAAGGAATAGCTTTATTGATTTCAGGTATGTACATTGATCTCCCCACTTTTTCCAAATCTGTCCATTCTCCCCAAATTGACTGTTGAAGGCAGAGACTATGTTTTTTGTCTATACCAGTCCCTTATCTGGAATGTTCTTGGTCTTTCTGTTTATTTAATTATTATCCATCCTTTAAAGCTTAACTTTTAATGCAGTCTCTTCCATCAAGCCTTCCTAGATTTCCCTTGTCAGTGACATACTTCCCCCTCATTATTTGTACTTCTTTAATGGATTTATAAAGCAATGCTGATGATCAATGAATATGTTACATTTCTCTACTAGACTATTAGCTTTATGAAGGCAGCAATGGACTCTTATACAAATATTGTATCTTTTCCAGGGCCTAGGACAGATCTTAAAAAGCAGACTTTAAAAGTACTCAAAAATGGTTCTTGTATTTCCTCAAAATAGCCATCTCTGCATGCCCGCAATATCTAGGGAACTGCACATGTCAAGAACTCAGTAAATGTGTGTCAAATGAATGAAAGAACAAATGAACTCTCATCTTGCAGTTCCTTGAATTAATTTCTCCCTCTCTTTCATTGCACATTAGACTAGCCTAATGTCACACAAACCCAATTCAGAGAGCCCACGCTTTGCCAACTGTTCTCTAATGCCGCCTGCATCCCTTCCTAATAGTGCCAGCCCCAAGAAATGGAGTGAATGTATGGCTGTTTGCATCATTTTTATGGTGCTTATAAGAGATTCATAATTAATTTCACCATCTCACAGAGTCCTCTGGGGCATCGACTTGAGCCATCCACAGAATAAAAGATAATGTTACAGTTTTAGGCAAATGAGAAGCTAGTATTATTTGCTTTGCTAACTCCTGCCTTGTGCATTTTGGTCTTGATTATGGCATTTCAGAAGCAATTTAAGGAACAGATTATAAGAAGTAACATTTTTAATCTTTAGCGAAAATCCAAGATGTGCAAGAAAGTGTTAGAGCTAGTGTTTAAATGTTATGTTTTCTGGAGGGATGGGAGGATGCAGCACAACAGTAAGTAACAATGGCCTTTGCTGTGTAAACAGCTACAACACCATCAGTTTTCCTTACTCAATCCTGTTCCCCTTGTTGCAAGGGAAGAGGCAGTCACTGAGACAGTAGGCTGATGGGAGAGGACAGGAAAACATCCCCAGAGCTGATTTTAAAAGTAGCTGTCCTTGTGATGTGATTGGAAAAGTACCAATGAGCCCAGTGGTACCCAAACCTCTCAACCATCAGCCCGCCCCTGTTCCTTAAATTCCACCATTACAGATTCTTTCTTTTAGCTTAAAGAATTATTCTATTATATTGCAAAGTCCCCTGAAAGAAATAATCTATAGGGTCATTAGTCACTAATACCTCAGTGTGAATAAGTGTTGTAAAGCATGGCTTTAAATAATGTTTCTCTGCTGTTATTCCTCCTAAAACTCCCATGAGCACTTGGAGCTTCCTTGCCTTAGTACATCCAGTTGTCCCTGTGGCTTTCTCTACCTAGAAAACTCTCCCTGAGGCTTAGCCATTTATCCCATTGGAGAATTCTTCCAGGGACTTCCATTTTGTGAAGGAGACCAAGCCAGCCTTCCTACCCCTCCTAACCCTATTCCTGACTTTGCAGCTGCAAATCTGTACTCTCCTTTTTTTCTGTGCTACCTTCCCCAATTAGAACATAAGCTTCTTGAAGGCAAAGACTATATGTCTTTTTGCTTATATTTTATATCCCAGTAACTCATGTAATACCTTATATTGAGTAAGGGCTTAATAAATACTTATTCCTTTCCTTCCTTTCTCCCTTCCTTGCTTGCTTGCTTGCTTGCTTGCTTCCTTCCTTCCTTCCTTCCTTCCTTCCTTCCTTCCTTCCTTCCTTCCTGAAGCTCGGATGTTAGAGGGAAGGAGAGGGATAAAATCTACTACTTTGGTCAAGGGGACATAAGTGATTGTGGGGGCAGAAGAGGGCTATCTGACACAGAAATAACAGTAGGGGGTGCTGAATAAGTGACAAAGTACAATTGAAATGAGACATGACTTGAAATTCCATTTTTGAGCCTTTTTTTATTTGAGCTTAAATGAATGATTCAATTGCTCTTGGTCTCAGTTTCCTCATCTGTAAAATGAAGGTGTTGAACTCGATGATCTTGAAGTTCTTTCCAACTCTAATTCCATAATAATAAAAAATAAACAGAATAAGATGGTGCTAGGTCTTATAGAGAGATGGATGGAATAATAATTTTAAAAAAACTATAATCCCTGCCTTTATGGAATTTAATCATGAAAGAAGAAACATGTTAAAATAATCATAATAACAATAACCATAAGATACACACATGTAAAGGATGATAAAGTCCAAATGACATGCAAAATTCCTAAGGGAAGGCTGAGGAGAGGATGGGCTTAAGTAGGGAAAGATCCCTAGAGAAGATCTGGCAGAAACTGCATCTCAAAGAAGGTGATTTGTATGTATAATCACAGAAAAAGATTGGAGGATACCCAGTCAGGAAAAAGAGCATAGAGATATCAAGGTATATACAGGGGATGATGAGCTATCTGGAAATAGCTCTGGGATTACAATATGAAGGGGATTAAAAAGGAATAAAACAAGCATTTATTAAATACCAAATCTGTACTAGGCATTGGGATAAGTGCTTTACAAATATTATCTCTGGCATTCCCTGTTAATTGCTAGCTATTTTCCTTTTCCAAATCTCCCTTTCCTCCATAAAATGAGAGAGATACCTTGTCATTGTTGTCACATTTGACTCTTTGTGAGCCCATTTGGGGTTTTCTTGGCAAAAATGCTGAAGTGGTTTGCTATTTCCTTCTTCTTGTCTTCCAGATGAGGAAACAGGCAAACAGGGTTAAATGACTTGTCCAAGGTAATACAGTTCATAAGTGTCTGAGGCCAAATTTCCACTCTTGAAAATGAGTCTTCCTAACTCAAGGCCCGGCACTCTACTCAGCCACCTTACTGCCCCAGGGCTGACCTAAAGATTCTCCAAGGCTTCTTTCACTTCTAAATCCTATAGTCGCAGGCAGCTGGGTCAAGATCTATCGCTGGCACTATACTCTTACATGCATTCAACAAACAGTTAATGCTTGCCAGTGTGTCAAGAGCTTGGATATAGGACATCTACATAGATCATCACAAGACATAATATTACATGATTACATTTTTAGAGAGCTATTCCACAATGTGCTAAATGAGATCCAAAGGGAAAAGTAGGTACTGACAAGAGTGATCCAGGAAGACTTTATGGAGGAGATGGCTTTTGATTGGGATTTTTAACAACTAAGTTAGAATTGGATTCCCTCAATAAGAAGGAATATTTAGAGGGAATTTGAGGCAACTAGATGGTTCAGTAGGTAGAATTCTAAGGCTAGAGTCAGGAGAACCTGAGTTCCAAATTGACTTCAGACATTTACTAGCTCTGTGATTCTGGGCAAATTTCTGTCTTGGTTTCCTCTTCTGTAAAATGGACATAATAATAGCAACTACTTCTAGACTTGTTATGAGAATAAAATGAGAAAGAGATATATAAATGGTAGCTATTAGAAAATCCTCATGACCCTTAGAATCTCTTCTGATTTGAAAATGCTTTATTCTAAATTATAGCCATTTGTATCTGTGTTTTTCTTCTTTACACAACCATCAGTTCCATGACAGCGGGAACCATGAGTTATAGTCACCTCTAATATTCTAGCACAAGGCTTTGTATACAGTAGAAATTTAATAAATATTTCTTGAATCAGATTGATTAAGATGATTATTCCATAATATATGCTCCCCTCCCAATAGAAGTTATCCTATTAGTAGGGAGAAGCCCAGGAGATCCCTATGGATTGGCTTATCTAACTTACAAAGTTATAAAGATTTCTGATTGTATTCATGGGGAAATAAATAGAGCCACCAAAGAAACCATAGGTTTTCAAGTTTCAAGTCAAGATCTTAGGAATTTTCCGTCCAAAACCCTCATTTTACATATGAGGAACTTAAGCTCCACAGATGGCACTTGATTTTCCTGAGATAATACAATTAATAAGTAGTAGAGTAAGAATTTGAACACAGATCCCCTGCCTCCAGCTCAGTCAACAAGCATTTATTCAGGATCATGTGCTAAATGCCAGGCACTGAGCTAAGGAGAGAAATACAAAAGAGAAGTCTGCACTCACAAGAAGCTTACATTATATTACTCCATTATCTTTTCATTCCTCCCCAAAGCTTGGGTAATCAATGCCTAAGCCTAGCACCTATATTTGGGGGACTTGTGATGAATTAGCAAGGCTTTTGCAGAGGAAAGTACCTCAATAATTAGGCTCTTCTATGGGAAATGAGCATTTATGGCTCTGTGTGCATATTAAAGTTAAGTATTGTCAGCAGTAAAAATCCCATGGCATTAACTGGCCACAGCATCTTATTATAAAAATTACAGCATAATCTTAATTATTCCCTTTCTATTTCAACGACTATGAAGTTTGCTTTAAGAAATTGGGTTTTGTGCAGCGCAGTTGTTTAATTGCTCATTTCATATCTGATAAGACGTTATCCTGCAGTTGTAATTCTTTTCAAGAATATGCTGTATTGGAAGTTGCTTCAGTAGACATGCCTCTTCCAAATTAAATGGGGATGATATATTTCTTATTGTCTAAACCGGCAATGGCAAACATCACATACATGTTCCCTTCAGGGTCCCTGGGGACATTGTTCAAATGGACTATGTGTCACCTCAACATTTAATCTTCTATGAATAATTCTAATGAGTTCTTGGGAAGAAGTAACTGTACATACATCAGGGTTTCCCATTTAATATGTCCTTTCTCCTAGGATCATGAATTTAGAACTAGAAAGTATCTTGGAGGTCATCTAACCAGGGCTTCTTAAACTTTTTCCACTGGCAACCCCTTTTCTCTGGAGGAAATTATATATATATATATATATATATATATATATATATATATATATATATATATATATATATATATATATATATATATATATATATATATATATATATATCCCCGAGTATACAGATATATAAAATAGGTATACAAATCAAACATTTACTGATCATAATTCTGTGATCACCACATCCAATTACAAAATCCCATATAGACTCATGAATCCCAATTTGAGAAGCTAGGATCTAACCCATCTCCCTCCTTTATTTAAAAGGAAACTAGACCCACAGAGAGACTAGAAGCTTTTCCACAGTCACAGAAGGAGTAAATGTTGGAACCAATATTCATCCCTAGGTCTCCTATTTGCAACTATTGATGTCTTTTGACATCAATGGCCAGAGCTAGCTCAGAATTGGGAAAAGTACAGGAGAGAGGTATTAAACTGCCTACCAAACGGATGGTCTACGGAGTCATTGTATTGACCCCATTGTTGAATGTCTGTGAAACCTGGACAGTCTACTGGTGCCATGCCAGGAAAATGAATCTTTTCCATTTGAATTGTTTTAGGAAGATTCTGATGATCATCTGGTGAGATAAGATAGTGGACACTGAGGTTCTTTCTCCAGCTTAACTGCCAAGCATTCTATTGCAGGAAACAACTCCAATGGACTGGCAATGCTATTCAAATGTCAAATATATGTTTGCCTAAAAGATTATTACAAAGAATTAGGAGAATGTAAGCACTCACATGAAAGTCAGAAGAAGCAATACAAAGATATTCTCCAGATCTCTCTGAAGGACTCTGGAATCAATTTTGAGACAAGGAAAATACTGGTTAGCATTCTTTCCAATATGGTGTGCACCCATCAGAGGCTATGCTCCATGAGAAAAAAGAACTGAAATAGCTCAAAAGAAACTAGAAATGTGTAAATTTAGAAAGTGTACCCCAAATGGGGAATTTGTGCCTGACTTGTAGAAGAGTCTTCCAAGCTCACTATACCTTGATCCCCAACATAGTGTTATCATTTTGGTTCTTTTGGAGAATAAAGGACAATAACCATTTTCAGCTATTACCATTCACCAAAATGTTTCTTTCAAAAACAAAACACTGATTTAAAGTTAGAAGAATTAATGGATGAGTGAACAAAAATGCATTTATTAAGATCTGATTAAGTGCCAGGCATTGTGTTAGAGATATAAATAGAAAGAAAATGGCCCCTGCTTCCTAGGAGCTCACACTCTTAATTGTAAAAGACAATACATTTAGGTGAACTAAACTACCTGGGAAGCCTAGGGATCTTAAGAGTTCAGCAGTAAGACTGGTGGAATGACTAAGAAATCCTCAGGATACAAGAAACTATCTAACCCACAGGGTGGAGACCGCAGACGGAAGCTTCTGGTTACCATAAAGAAAAGGGGAAGTAAAGGGAGGGTTCTGGGAAGATGGTGGAGTATGTTGGTAAATTTCAAGCTTTCTCAATTTTCCCCACAAATAGAACAAATTTGCACCTTTGGGCAAACAAAGACTCGTGAAAAATCAAAAAGACTTGGGGCAGAACACAGATCCTTCAGATACAACTCAAGAAGAGCTGAAGAAAGACTCTAGGGATGGACCCATCTGAGGGGCAAACAGCTCAGGGCTAGCTGTGCAGAAACATCAAGTGGGGACCCTCGGGCACAGAGATTTTCATCTTCCCGAACTTTTGTCCAGTCTCAGAGTCTGGGAAGAAACCATGGCTGATTGGGAACACCAGGCCCAGCTGTGCTGCTGAATCTGGGCCATGGGCAAGAAGGAACCAGCACACCGAGTAAGTGCAGAAGCAGCAGGGGACAGATACTGCTGGCTGTGGGCACTTGCTAGAGGGGGGAAGCTCTTGGTTTGGGGTTTCTGGTCAGAGGGGAGATCTGAAGGGAAACTTGAGGCACCATCCCTCACCCCACAATTAGAGGTACTTACACTAATCTCTCTCTCTCTTTTTTTTAAAAATGAACCAGAAGAAACAACCCCACCATTGAAACATATTATGAGAACAGGTTAGACCAAGGTTCATCTTCAGAGGAGGACACTTTAGGGGAAAAAAAAGCTTCTGCCCCAAAGAGTAACATGAAATGGCTCCCTGCCCAGAGAAAATTTATAGAGGAACTCAAAAAAGAATTCAAAAATCAAACTAAAGACATTGAGGATGAAGAAAATCTGAAAAAGGAGAAGTAAGTCTAAGGGTCAGAGCAGAGAGAAAATTCTGTGTTCCTTCTGGCAGGAATGGGGATGGGGAATCAGTATCTAGACAAGGGGAAAAATTAGGAGTGAAGCTTGAGATAACCTGTGGTGGGAAAGGGAAAGTTAAAAACTACTAGTTATCATCAGTGGGGACTTGTGGAAGGAAAGGAGCAAAAGTCTTCTCACTTTCTGCCAGCTTTGTCTGAAGTCCTCCATATCATGATAAAGGAGATATCCTAGTTCATTTAATATATTCCTTCCTTTTAAAGATGATGAAAATGGTTCCCAAAGAGGTCAAATGGCTTGCTCATAATCACACAGATAATAGTAAGAGGCATTCAAACCTAGGTCTTTTACCGCTATATTTATCATTCTTTCCAATATCTCTCTTTTCTGAACCCCAACTAGAGCTGAAATGAACCTTAGAGATCCTCTAGTCCAATTTCCTTCTTTTACAAAGGAGGGAGCTGTCTGGCCAGAGAAAGAAAGTGGTCTTTCCAAAGTCACACAGTACTTTGGTGACACAGTCAGGACTTGAATCTCAGTCCTCTGCTCCTAAGTCAGAAACTCTAAATGTATGTTCTGACCTTTCAACATCTAGCCCCTCACTCGAACCAGAGCTGGTCATTTGGAACCCAAAGATAATTTCTTTGCTTGTGACTGTAGGAATCATTCCTTTCAAAAAACAGATTGGAGCATTGTAGCCATATCTTGCAAGCAGAGCTGGCTTTTCTGGGCAAGGTCAAATAGTACACTGGATTTGGTCTAGCACTTTGAAGTTTTTTAAGAACTTTCCTACACATTAGCTCCTTTGAGCTACAGAATTGTAGGGTTGTGAATGGCAGATATTACTAAACCATTTTAAGATGAGACAACAAACTTTAAGCTACTTGTCCAAGATCATGTATTGATTCAGTATTTAAGTGCCTACTGCACACCAGACATAATACACTATGTTAGGCGTTAATAGTTATATTACATTTAGACTATGAAGAAAACATTCATATAAAAAGTAGCACCTAGACTAAGATCCAAGAGTCCTGACTCCAAGACTAGGGGTCTTTCTACTCTACCACAGTATTTTCTCCATGTTCTTTTGGAGAGGCAGCAGGATAGTGGATAAGATTAGACCTGAAGTCATAAAGTTGGAAATACAAATCCCACCTTAGATGCTTACTATCTACATGACCATGACCAAGTTCTTAACTTCCTGGGCTTCAGTGTCATCAGCTGTGAAATGAGGGGATTGAATTCAGTAGCCTCTAAAGTCTCTCCTAGCGCTAAACAGATAGCCTGTCTTGTGAACCCAGACATGCACAATTTGCCTTCCTGGGGCAGGGCACATGCCTTTTCTCTTTATTCGAGGATAGATTGCTCCTGGTGGATCTTTTGGTCCCTCCGACAGCTTTGTCCATGTCCCAATAAAGAAGCCACTTTGAAGAAACAGGCAGCCATTCCTCCTTAACTGCTATTGCCAATGGAGTGAAGGACTCTTTCATTCCTACCTTTTTAGCCAAGTCCCTGCTATATTTGCCATGGAGGAAGCAAGGCTAAATTTATTGGTGTGTGCTCTGAGAAGTACAAAGTAATCTGTCTGATTCGGGACTGACTCATAGCACCACAAAAGTCACTGGACCAATTACTGGGGATTTTTTCAATATACTGAAATCAATCTATAAGTATTTATTAAAATCCTACTATGTCCCAGGTTCTCTGAGAAGCATCAGGAATATAAAAACAAAAATGAAACTCTTCCTGACCACAAGGAGATTTACATTCTATCTGAAAAGACAACTTATGTGTGTATGTGAGACAGATAGACAGAGAAAGACACACATACACAGAGACAGAGAGACAGACAGAGAAAGCGAGAGGTATATATGTATGTATTTACAGGAAATCAACAAAGCTAATGCAAGAAATGGTGGTTTATAGTCTGAAAACCTGGATTTGAATCCCTTCTTTTTGTTGTTCAGTCGTCCAACTCTACATAACCTCATGGACTTTTCCCATGGCAATTTCTTGGCAAAGATACTGGAAGGGTTAGTCATTTCTTTCTCCAATGTCTCCTCAATTTTACAATTGGGGAAGTGGGGCAAATGAGGGTTAGGTGATTTTCCCAGGGCCACACAGCCAGCAGTTGTCTGAGGCCAGATGTGAACTCAGATTTTCCCACTTCTGAGACTACTGAGCTGCACGGTAAGCCCTGTTCAATCAGCTACAAATTGAGGAAACTCAATGAAGTGATCTCTAATGTCCTTTCTAAATTCTATGATCCTCCACCAACATGTATAACTCTTTACTTCTTTTCATTTCCTGCTCTACTACTTGCCTGCTCTTTCCCTTTCTTTCTCTTTCCTTACTTGACTGTGTCTTAGAAGGATCAAGGGGCCCCAGGAGCACAGCCAAGTCCCACAAAAGAGCTCAAAGATGAAGAACCAGACAGTCCATGCTCCGAATCTAGCCTAGAACTGAGAAACCTAGACTCTAGAACTAGAAGGGAACTGTGCTAGATCATCTCCTCTATTCCATTCATTTTACAGATGAGGAAACTGAGGCTAAGAGATAGGAAGTGACTTTCCAAAGACCCACAGCAATGAAATCAGAATTTGAACCCATAAACCCTGATTTCCAATGCGGAATTCTTTCTTCTGTACCTGGATGGATAAAGCTTCTTTAGAGCACAAAGCGGAGTCAAGAGCCATGCATCCATAGCAGCATGTGCAGTGTTTGAAGTTCTTGTAGGATGTAAATAGTATAATTCAAAGTCAGACATGTACTAGCTGTGTGACTCTAGGCAAATCATTTAACATTGTTTGCCTCAGTTTCCTCATTATAAAATGAGCTGGAGAAGGAAATGGCAAACCAATTTAGTGTCTCTGCCAAGAAAGTCCCATTCCAAAGCTGAATACAGCAGAAATGACTGAACCCACAGACAAATAGCATAATCACCAAAGTGGGAAATGTGGTCAGTGATAAAGGAAATCCCTAAGGTTATTGCTATTAGGAAGTGGGAAGGAGCTAGTGATTGAAATAGAACATATATTCACATGCTTCTTGCAAGTGAGAGTATGTCTATATGTTTTGGGGATTTTTTTGTTTATTTTTGTTTGAGGCAATGGAGTTAGTGACTTGCCCACTGTCATACAGCTAATAGGTGTCTGAGGTAAAATTTGAACTCAGATCCTCCTGATTTCGGCTGCTCAGGTGCTCTATCTACTGCACCACCTAGCTGCATTGTTTTTTCTAATAAACCTAGGATTTCATCAGTGTATTGAACTTTGGGTGAAGAACTTCCTCTATCAGTGCAAGCTGGCAGCTTCTCACAACTGATTACTTAAAAGAGTTGCCTGGGAGAGGTAAAGTGATCACCCAAGATCACACAGTCAGCATGTAGCAGGGATAAGGTTTGAACAAAGCTGTTCCATCTCTTACTTAGGACAATTCACCATACAGTATGACACCGTACCTCTTCTTGTTGGCTTGTATGTTGTTACCCCATGCTGTCCAATAAACACCGGTGTTCGAGCAATTGTATGAAATTTCATACCTTGAAGTCGTGAATCTGGCTATCTCAGTTACCTAGAGGAAGATTTCATTAAACCTCCAGGTCTATAGAGGGATAATGTACAAGGGATGGGAAGCAGTATGGGCTCAGATACTATTCCTGGAACCAAATCATGAAATATTAAAACAAGGGCTCCTCCTTGATGCTTGAGAGAAGCAAACGAGACCTAATGAAAGAAAATCCTTCCTCACACATGGGGAATAAACTTACATGAGGCATTACCCTAAGAGGTCGTATAAGCTGAAGATATAAATAAGTTTAAAAAAAGGTTGAGATAAATCCCTGGATGATGAATCCAAAATAGATTATTAAATAGCATTAGGAATATTTAAAGCACATATCAAAGGCAATGTGGGTTCACAGCAGCTATTCTAAATTCCTCCTCTTCAACCTTCTTTCCCCTCTCTCTCTGGAGAGGACCTTGACTTCTTACTGAAAATGAAGAGACCATCTGATGTCCCTCTTCTTTTTGCACTTAAAACTCAAAATCTTTCCTCATTAACCCTTACTTATCTCCTCTTTCTTTGCTGTAATCTCTGATGGAGAAATGGTCCATCTAGAAAATTGTAACCCCTCCACTTGTTTTTAACCAACCCCTTCTATTTCCTCAGGGAGCTTCCATCAGTCAACACATCAATCATTCCTTCTCTCCCACATTCACATCTCTCTTCATCCACTGGCTCCTTCCCTGACAAGTGTAATCATACTCAGTTCTCTATGCTTAAAAAAGCTTCCCATGATGCTGCTATTCCCTCAGACTAGCATCTTTTGTCTCCACTTCCCTTCATAGCCATTCTCCTAGAAAGGATCTTCTGTTCTTATTTCTCTAATTCTTTATTTCCTTCCAACTCCACCAATCAACTGAAACTCCTTTCTGCAAAATTAGCAATGTTTTTTTTTTTAACTCTTAAATCTGATGACCTTTTCACAGTTCTCATTCCAATTGAACTATTTACATGTTTTGATCCCTGCTCATGGACATTCTTTTTTCTCTTTTGGTTCTCCTACCCATCTGATTCCTTCTCTTTGTTCTTTAATAGATCATCATCTTTCTTCCCTTACCCACTATATGTTCGTATCTTCCTAAGGTTCTGCCTTTTGATAATTTAATTTTATCAGCTCTTATGGATTTAATTATCATCTCTATGTTTGTGATTCCAAAATCTATAAATCCACTGTAGTGTTTCCTTTGGACATCTATGAGATTAAATGTTCCATAGACATTTTTAACTCAAAATGGAATCCATTACAGATTTGCCTCACCCTCCCTTTAACTTTTCTAAATTTCCCTATTTCAGCTTATTCAGTAGTATAAAATTTAAATAGAAACAGATTTCTGCTTATCATAAATAGATTTAGAAAACCACAAATTCACATTATCCCTGTTTTATTGTATTTGCATTTATTTTGGTAACTATTACATTTTAATCTGGTTTAGGCTGTACTTAAGAATTTTACTGCCATATAGGGTTATTTGCCCCAAATTTGACACTTTTACTGTAGCATTATGATCCTTCTAATAATACCAATTCAAAGTTGGGATCACCCTTTCTCTTCCTTATCCTCTTCCCACATAGTCAATAAGCTTCTAAAACTTGTCAAGCCTATCTCCCACACATTTTACTCTTTTATCCACTTTCACAACCTCAACCAGAGTTCAACACTTTGTCAACTCTTTCCTGGACATTTGAAAAAAAAACTCCTATTTAGTCTCCCTGATGCCAACTTCTCCTGTTTCCAATGCACCCTCCTCACAACTTCCAAATTGATATTCTTAAAACAGCGATTAAAGTATGGCTTTCCTGGACTCAAAAATCATCAATAGCTTCCTATTTCCTCCAAGGTTAAAATTTTTTTTTTGTAATTCTTCAGTCTGCTATTTAGAGTCTCCCACCATCTGACTCCTATCTCAGTCATGGAATGCTATGGGTTTTTTTCACTTAATTGTACTTCATAGCAGATCAATTCTTTGTATATAATATTTCATTTTCCTCCCCCATACCTTTTGCAAAATGGTACTCCACATCTAGAATTCATTCACTTTCACCTCATCAAATTTATAAATTCCTTCAATGCACAGTTCAAGGACCACCATCTAAGTGAAGCTTCAGTGACTCTCCCTAATGAACAACATTCTCTACCCCTAGAAGTTGTTTGGTATTCCTTTGGATAAACTTTGCATTTACCCACCTGTATATATTCTACATCAGCATGTACATGAATACTGAGTACCTTCAGTAGAATGTAAGCTCCTTGAGAGCAGGAACTGTTTCCTTTTTTCTTTAACTTAGTGACTTGCACATTGTTGTTGTTTAATTATTTTCAAACATGTTCAACTCTTCATGATTTTCTTTTTTATGGGAAGGGGAGATTCATGGCAAAGATATTTGTATAGATTCCCATTTTACAGATGAGGAAACTCAGGCAAACAGGGTTGAGTAACTTGCCCAGGTTCACACTGCTAGTAAGTATCTGAGACTGGATTTGAACTCAAGTTTTCTTGACTCCAAATCTGGAACTACCCACTGAGCCACAGATGCTATACATACATATATATTGTTGAATTGACTTGATTTAGTAAGGTAGTGAACATGAAGTCTTCAAAATCCAGGCTCCAATCCTTAGTGTAATACTAACCAGTTGTCTGCTTTTAAGCAAATCATTCTTTTCTCTTTGGATTTCATTCTCTTCATCTATAAAATTAAAGAATCAGAGTACATTATCTCTAATTTTCTTTGTGACTCTAACATTCTATGAATCTATAGTGAGGATAATTTTTGAAGGAAGAAAACCAGATCCTTCCACCAAGTAATTTTTTGGACATAGTTCCCCCTAATCACAAATATCAAAGACATAAGCCCTAGGGAATTAGGTTGTATAGTGGACAAAATTCCAGACAGAATCAGGAAGAATTGTAAAAATCTCACCTTGGACACACACTGTGTATGTCCCTGGGCAAGCCACCTATTCTCAGCTTCAGTTTCCTCATCTATGGAATGGATCTGATAATAGCATTTACCTCACAGAGTTGTAAAGTTATTAGGGTAAAATGGCTTGCAAACCTTGAAGCTCTTCTTTAACTTCCTATCATGTTACTTTTATTATTATCAAACCTTTCACTTAAAACCTGTGCTGATTCAAGATGGTGGAAGTTCCATTCTTAGCTTTTTAATTCCAATATTGTGAAGTGGAAAGAGCTATCCAAGTCATGAGAATTCTGTTCAAGTTAGGGGAATGGTGACCCCCATCTGTGTGATAAATTACCAATTTTCTGAACCTCATTATTCTCTTATTTATGTTATTTTCTCTCCACTTACACAATCATCTTATTTCAGGTCTTGATCACTTCAACCTCAGCCAAAGTTAGCCATCTGGCCAGTGGATAGATCTCTGGGCCAGGTCAAGAAGACTTGAATTTAAATCTGACCTCAGCCACTTACTAGCTATTCTGGCAAGCCATTCAGTCTCTGTTTGCCTCAGTTTTCTCAGTTATCTTCTACGATTGCCATGAGGATGAACTGAAATAATATTTGTTTAAAAAAAATAGAGCTTAGCATATAATAGGTGCTACAATAAATGGTTATTCCTCCCTCTTCCTATTCTTTCCTGGACTCTTCTCATAGTCAGTCAAGCAAGCATTCATTAAGCACCTTCTATGCATCAAGTATTATTCAAGGCATCTGGAACACAAAGAAAAACAATAAGTTCTTGCTTTCAGGAAGTTCAGAGTTTAATGGAAGCAGATGGAGGAAAGAGCAGAAAGAAGTATGTGTAAATAACTATGTACATACAAGATTATATAGAATAAATTATAAATAATCACAGAGGGAAGTCACTAGCATTAAAAGGGATTGGGGAAAACTTCTTGTAGAAGATGAAATTTTAGCAGGGAAAACATTCCTGGCATGGGGACAGAAAGAGAAAATACCCAGAGTCAGGAGATAGAATATCTTGTCAGTCAATAAGAATTTATTAAACACTTACTATGGTGCTGTATCAGGCATTGTGCTAAGAAATGGGGATTCAAAGAAAGACAAAGACTGTCCCTATTCTCAAAGACCTCACAGTCTAATGGGGGAGAAAACACAAAAACAACAACATATAACAAGCTATATGGAGGTTAAATAGGAAATAATTAATAGAGAGAAGCATTAGAATTCAGAGGGATTGAGAAAGCCTTCCTGTTTTGTTGTTGTTCAGTCATTTTTCATTTATATCTCATTCTCTGTGATCCCATTAGGTTTTCTTGGCAAAGATACTGGAGTAATTTGTCATTTCCTTCCCCAGCTCATTTTACAAATAAGGAAACTGAGGCAAACAGAGTTAATTGAGAAAAGTTTCCCATAGAAGGCGGGATTTTTGTTGAGATTTAAAGGAAGCTGGATAAGCCAGGAGGCAGAGATAAGAAGGGAGCACATTCCAGTTATAAGGGAGAGCCTAAAAATGGCCAGAAGTCAAGAGGTGAAGAAGGTCAGTGTCACTGATTTGAAAAGTAAGGGGTAAAGGGGAAGGTTTAAGAAGACTGGAAAGGTAGGGGTGGGGAGAGTTGGTTATGAAAGGTTTTGAACACCAAATGGAAGATTTTGTATTTGGTCCTAGAGATAAGAGAAAGCTACTGGAGTTTATTGAATATGGAAGACAATATCAGAACTCTGCTTTAAGGAAAATCGCTTTGGCAGCTAAATGGACTGAGTGGGGAAAGACTTGGGTCAGGCAGAACCATTAGCAGATTATTGCAATTGTCCAGGTGTGAGGTAATACGGGCTGCACCAGAGAGGAGACAATATGGGGGGGAAGAAAGGGGTATATTCAAGAGATATTGCAAAAATAAAATTAACAAGCCTGGGCAAGATTGGACATGGGGGGGGGGGGTCAGAGGAACAGTTTTAAGAGATAATGGAGAGTTGAAAATAACACCTGCGCCTGGACGGCTGGGAAGATATAGTGTGCTCATCAGTAATAGGGAAGTTTGGAGGGAGAGTGAATTTAGGGAGAAAAATAATGAATTCCATTTTGGACATGTTGAGTTTAAGATGTCTACTGACATTAAGTTAGAAATGTCTAGAAGGCTAAATTGCAGATCAGCAGAGATGTTGGGGCAGGATTCAGTTTTGAGAGCTATCAGTCTAAAGAAGTTAATTAAATCCATGGGTACTGATAAGATTACAAAGTGAAGAAGTAGAGAGGAGAAAGAAAAGGACCCAGGAAGAGCCCTGTGGGACACCTACAGTTGGGGTGCGACCTAGATAAGAATCCAGCAAAGGAGACAGAGAAAGGAAGATTAAAGAAGTAGGAAGAGAATTGGGAAAGAGTAGAGTCCTGGAAACCTCCAGAGAAGAGTGGCAAGAAGGAAAGGGTGATTGATAGTGTCAAAGGTCAAGAAGAATGAGGATTGAGAAAATTCCATTGATTTTGCTACTAAGATAATTTTAGAGAGAGCAGTTTCAGTTGAGTGATTAGATTAGAAGCCAATTTGTAGGGGATTGAGAAGAGAGTGAAAAGAGAAGTAGAAGCATCTATTGTAGATGGCCTTTTCAGAGTTTAACTGCAAAGGGCAGAAGAAATATAAGATGAATGCAAAGATCAAGTGAGGATTTTTTGAAGATAAAGAAGACACAGGCAAGTTTGTAAGCAGTAAGGAAAGAGTCAATAGACATGTAGAAACCAAAAAAATTAAAAATAGAGATGGCCAGGCAAAGTGTCAAGTCAGACAGCATAGACTGGGATTGCTTGTGCGCATAGAGAGGTTTGCCTTGACAGAGAGCAGGTCACATCTGTATATGAGAAATAGGGGTAAAGAAGGAGGTGATGGCAGAAGGTACCTCAGTGAAGACGGGTGAGTAGGTGAGAAAGAACACTTGGTGAATGGGTCAGTTTTTTCAGTAAAGTAAGAGACTTAAGTTCTGAGTTGAGAGAAGAGGAAGCCATGGGAGGTTTTGAGGGGGAATGGAAAGGTTTTGAAGGTTCTCTAAAGAAAGTGAGAAAGGGAGTTAATAGGAGAGGTAGAGAAGCATCACTTTGAAGCAGTGAGGAATCAGTTGAGGTTTTGTAATGTAAATTTGCCATAGACCCAATTAGAATGGTTATGTGATTTTCTCCCATCTCTTTTCAGCAGCACTTTGTGGGAGCAAATGCAGTGCAAGGCAAAAGTTATTCAAAGTTGAGGTTTGGCAGGATGCGGTCAGTGGTAGAATATGATAGGGGGTAGACACTGAAGAGAAAAGGAAAGTATCAAGTTGAACTGGTTCATCAAGGGATCAGGGTGAGGAAAAGACAAGTGGCTAATGCAGGAGAGATGGCCTAGCAAGAATTAAGATGTTGAGGAACAAAGAGCAGAGTTTGGAATGAAAAGGCAAAGGGGGAGGTGGAAACCAATAGGTTATGCTCAGATAAGGGGATTTTAGGGGCTTTAAACATGCAGGTGGTGCAATAAGTGGAACATCTCTCCTCTTCCCAGAGGAGATTGGAGATCAGCTAGGAAGATGCACGGGATGAGAGCATGGTCAGATAAAACAGCTTTTTTTCTCCTTTCCTCTTCATCTGAAGGGTGGAGCTCAGGCAGGAGACAGAGAGATGGATGTCCTACTCCTGCCTCTTCTCCTCTTCCTTTTTTTTCAGGGTACAGCAGAAGGTACTCCATATAGCACGAGATAGAAATTGAGCTCACATAGAAGGAAGCCATGTCCAGGGTCAGTACTGGCTTTCCTCTTCCATTTCCCTCAGGGGGAACATGTGACAGAAGATGGAAGATTTGTAATCAGATGGATGGTCTTGTATGAGAAACAACAAGGAAGTAAAAAAAACCCTCCTAATTGGTGTCCAGGCCTCACCTCAATCCTCACACAATCCATTCTTCACATAGCTGCCAAAAAGTTTCCTTTTTTCTGGAGCTTAAATCTGATCATGTCATCCCCCATTCAAACTCTAGTGGCTTCCTATTATTTCTAGACTGAAATATAAACTCTGCCAGACATTTAAAGCTCTTTGCAATGTGATCTCTTCCAATTTTTCTAGTTTTTTTAAAGTTACTCTTCTTCATGCACTCTATAGTCCAGATATATTAGTGGACTTGAAAAGGTTTCTTCTACACACAATACTCCATATCTTGACATGGTTAGAATGGTTTCCCTCTCCGTACCTAGAATGCTGTCTGCCTCTGCCTCTTAAAAGCCTTGGCTTCTTTCAAGACTGAGGTCAAATATCACCTTCTAAAGGAGTCCTTTCATTATCACCAAAAGAGAGAAGAGAGAAAATGAGAAGAGAAAAAAGAAGAGGAGATGAGAAGAAAGAAGAAATGTACCCCTTTGTCACACAAACCATTATTCTCCAATCCTTCCTTAACTCTTCTGCGAGGTAGGAGATAGTAAAACTTGTAACTGCATAATCTATGGCACAGAGACATGGACAAAGACACCAGACTAACAGGAATAGGGGAGAAAAATGCTGCCATTTTCTTTTGCCTTGTTGCTCTCCACATCACTCCCACCTCAAGAAAAACACAAGACACGTTTCTGCTTCAAGTCATTATCAGCTGTTCCTGGGAAGGAATGCGGTTCATGTGGTCTCAAATTCTCCTTCCCCATCACTCTCACCTTTCCCCAAAACAAGTATATACTGTTGATCATTGGTTTGTTTTCTAAACTTTGTGGGGCAGGAACAGGGTAGGGGGAAGAAAGGAGGGAAAGTAAGACGGAGGGAGAGGGGAACGGAAGAGGGAGAGGAAGAAGAAGAAAAGAGAGGAAAAAAGGAGAAAGAAAAGGTGACAGAGATGAAGAGAATCATCTTTTTCTCTTGAATCTCAGCCATTAAATCATCTTGAGTTCTCTATATACCATAAAAGGATGCCAACGGGCATAGTCACTCTTACTGGGGAAGTACCTCTTAAATACCACCAAATAAAGGCTCGTGTCCTAAAATTTCATGAGGTTGATCAGGAAACTTATCAAATTTAACAGAGGCTCCCCAATCGATTCACCTTGCCTCAGCAAACTATATATAATACTGAGGCAGTATTGCACAATGTATAAAAAGCTGGCCTCAGAGTCAATAAGCCCTACAGACATATACCAGTTAGGCGGTTATGTAACCTCCAAGACTATACATGATGAGTCAGTTGCCAGTGTGTATTAGTAGAGAGGATCGACTCATTGAGGGGTCTCCCTACCCACGAAAGTCTAGGCTTATAGGTTCTACCCCTCCTCATCCTCCCACCCTTTATCACATACATGAAAATATTTAATACTTTCCATATAAAGTTGTTCTAAGGATTATATTAAAGTATATATAAAGGTCAACTATTATAGCCATTTCCCAGGTTGTTTGTGCTTTATAAACTTTAAAATGCCATTTGACTGAGTTATTGATTACATTAATATTGATAATTAATCTTCCACCAAAGACATACTCTAATGTCATAAAATTACATGGAGGTGACCTTACCTTATTGAAGGCTGTCCCAGTGAAGAGGTCATTCTGGCAGGCTTTCAGAAGATAACAGAAGCTCCTCCCATTAGAATGTAAACTCCTTGAGGACAAGGAGCTTTCTTTTTTATTTTTGCATCTCTAATTCAGTGCTCTCTCTGTACATAGCATGTACTTAATAACTGCTTGTTGATCTATTAAAACCACACAGAAAGACCTCAAACAGAGTGACTATTGACCTACCAAAGTCTAGGAAAGCTTCATCATTACGTGGCTACAGGACAATGAAATTTTCCACAACAGAAGCTCTTCTAGGACTATCAGGTTTTCAGAGAACTTATGGTCCATACACCAAAAGTCTTTCTAGATTACTAGGAGTTTTAGGTTTATGTTTCACTATGATATCCTTCAAGAACCAGAGACATCTCTTGTTACCATAAGGAATCAGAATAAGATCTCAGTGGAGAAAAAAAATAATAATAATAAAAATAAAGGTAATAAAAAGCAAATCCCACCTCTAGAATTCTGTGCACAGCACTGGGGTTAAGTTAAACTACTGGCAGGGTTTTTTTTCTTTACCAATAGTGATCTTGAATCACCATTAAGACCTAATCCCTCCTAATTGTTCCAAGGCCAGGGTACAAGCCTGGCAGTGTGAGGGTTGGGGGGATGGGATGGGAAGAGGGCACATTAGCACATTCTGAGAGTGATTTAATGGGATGTGGGGAGTCATTCATCCAACCTCCCTAGGAGCTCTGCAGAGATATAAAGAATCGCAGGCGGGTATTCAGACAAAACAAGATAAAGGCACTTGCTGGGGAAGCTGTGTAAAGGTTAGAATATATTAATTTAATAAGCCTTTGTAGAATCATGGGAGGACAGAAAAAAATTATCCAGATTTCATTTGGCCTACAGTGCAGCCAAACTAGGTTGGAAGCTCACACTGAAAGAAGAGAGGCTTGGGTCTGCCCAGGACCCAGAGATCTCATACGACTAAGTCTCTTGACCCGCGTCCCTCCTGCCAGCTGCCCTGAGGACTCAGCAGTCGGAAGGGGTTGCAGAGGTATTATACAGATCTCCTGGAAACAACTGATATTCTGGTTCCCTGCGCCACCTCTGACCTCCATCAGAGCTCTCTTCATCAAATTTAGCTGGCCCCAGGATCCCTCCCTGCCCATCTCCAGGGAGGTTTGGGATGGAGTCCCTTTTGTCAGTTTTAAGCAGTGACTCAGATTTTGGTGGTCCCTGCAGTCCATCACAAGTACCCAGTCTCCCCAGGGCCACAAGGTCCATGGAATGGTCCCTAACGTTGGAAGGCCGCCACAGCCATCCCCGGCACAACATCCACTGACTTCTGCGGGCCTGAGGGAGGCTCCTCTCCTTACAGCAGGTTAGCTCCTGCTATAGGAAACAGCCCGGTTTGAACTCCACCTCCCAGAGAGCTTATGATGGGGAGAACTCTCTGCCGGCAACCCTTGTGCTTCCCCAGGAGCTGAAGGACAAATGAGGTCACAGTTGTTGTGGTTTGTGGTCCCACCTGTCCCTTTGCCCCAACTGGCCTCCACCTGCCATTTTCACTGGTGTGATCGATTTATATGGGTAGTTACAATCATTCAAGGCTGGGCATCCTTTATCTACTCTGAGCAAGAAATAAAAGCTCGCTCCTGACTTGCCCACTCCACTTCCAGGGTCCTTTATTTACTGGAACCGAAGTCAGTCAGTTGGCAAGCATTTATTAAGCACTTACCATATACTAGGCCTGGGGACACAAGGACAATGTGAAAGATAACTAATTATATACTAAGACATCTACAAAATAGATAAAGATGATAAAGGAAAAGACACTTGCAGCTGGGGGACACAAAGATCTCATAGAAGATGGCACTTGAATTGAATATTGAAGGAAGCCTGGGAAGGGAGATAGCATTCCAAGGGTGGGGCCCAGCCTGTGCCAAGGCATGGAGAGGGGAGGTGGAGTAACCTGTATAAGGAAGGACAAATAGACCTTCCTAGGGTGGATCATTAAGAAAAGTTAACTCTGAGAAGGGCAAAGGGGTTGAGCTATGCCCCTTTCCATTCCTGACAGCAGGTACCACTTCTCCTTTGCATTTGTGTCCCTGGCAGTTAGCACAGTTCTTGGAATAGGAAAAACACCTAATACATACTTCCACATTCATTTGTCAAGTTTTCTCCTGCTCTCTTCCTTGAAGTTGAAGATGCCCCAAAAGCCTCACAAAGGTTTCATGCTTCTCCTGGTATCGTGGGTTGTGTAGTACTGAAGCTTTATAAAAGTTACTTGGTCTTCATGGGCTTCTTGAATTGAATCAGGTGGATAATGTCTGAAAGAAAGAGTGAAAAAAGTACCAGACTTGGTATTAGGAGACCTGGATTTAAACCCCAAGTGAAATATTCCTAATTGTGTCACAAGAGAAAAATCATTTAATCTTTCTAAGATTCACCTATAAATGGAGATAATAAATACCTACCCTATTGATATCACAGAGGTTGTAAACATTTTGTAGACCTTAGAGCACTTAAGAAACATGAATTATTATTTTATGACCTTGACAACCATTGAACAACCCCCAAGTGCAAGTCAAATTCAATAATAAGCATTTATTAAACACTAATTGTATGCCCAGATCCTATGCTTGCCCCTGAGAGACATTCAAAGATGAGTAAGATATGAGCACGTATATCAAGATGACCTAACACTCTAGATAGAAACTTCAACTATGGTTGCCTTTTTCTCCTCCCTGAATCAAAGTTTATCAATTCCATGTTCTAGTACTAAAATAGTACTATGGAGGGGAGAAAAAAAATAAATGTACAAGATAACTCTGTTATATATTTTAAACGAAAATCAAGCTGTACATAATAGATTTACAGCTTCAGATGCAATCATCTTTTTATTATGCTATATTATAGAAATGTTTGTTTTAATCCATAAATTAAAAATAAAATTTTTAAAAAGTTACTTTTAGTACCCTTCAAATTATATGATGACTTCCTAGTCTATCTAAATCTGGAAGGTATCTAAAAGACCACATAGTTTAGCCCATTCACTCTCTGGAATCGGTTTCAGATTGTCATTGTCAAATAAAGGAATTTGCCCAAGATCACGCTTTGGCAGTCAGAAAAAACTCAGAATTCTTGATTCCCATGGGGCCTAGAGCTCTTAGGACTTTTGGTGCAATCAACCACATTCAGTTTGTGTGTGGCATCCCTAAGAGGGATTTGTTCAACTCCATCTCATGCCAGCTGGGAGCTGCTTTTTCATATGTTCTTGCAGCAGCTTTCTGCACCTGGAAGCCAGTTCTAATACAGTGATTTGTGCTGGGACGCCAACTTTCAATCTAGTGCTGCCAAAGAATACAAAGGGATTTAACAGGACATGTGTCCTCTGGTGGAAGAGACAAATATATTTCAATAAAGGAAAGTTTAAAAAAAACAGGGGGGGAGAGAGCACACAATTGAATGGCAACTTATAACCAAAAAGCACAATTTAAAACAAGCTTTTGAGGCTCAGACACACTGTTGGAATCCTTAGCATGCACATTTCTATTCTTACAGATGTGCTTCATTGACTGTGAAATGTGCTGATCAAATTTGCAGCTGATTTGAAGTTAGGAGGGATTGCTAACAAATATGGACTATAGAATTAAAATCCAAAAAGACCTCAATTGAATGGAATGATCATCTGAATCCGAAGAGATGATATGAAATAGGAACTAAAGTCTTTCACTTGGATTTAAAAATCCAACAACCCAAGCACAAGATAGAGGAGCTGATGAGCTGCTGTTCATATGAAAAAGAATCCAGGGGATTTAGCAGCTTCTAAATGCAAATTAGCTAATTGTGCAAAGTATCAGTCATACAAACAAAAACTAATGAGATCTTGGGTTCCAGTGATAGAAGTATACAAGCAGTGATAGGTCAACTGTGATCTGTACTTGTGAAGCCACATCTGCAGTGTCGTGTTTAGACACCTCATTTTAAAAGGGATGTTGGACAGCTGGAGTGCATCATAGGAGACCACCAGGATGGGCGACTGACTACTTCCCAATAGGGTTGAATTACAGCTCCCACATAGCTCATTTATATCCAGACATTCAGATAGTTAACTCTGACTCAGAGACTTTAGTGATCCATTAACCCTTTAGCTCCTGGGAAACCAAACGGACCCCTAAAAGGAATTCAGTGGTTTTTTTCCACATTTCTAAACATTAGACTTAAAAGGTTGGAACCTGGGACTGATAATCCTTGATTGGGGAGAGGAAGAGTCAGCACTAGTTAGGAGCTTTGTTCTGTTTAAATAAAAGAAGCCGAGAAAAGTAGTTCCAAGAATGAGATGTATTTTCATTAATAACTTAGATCCCTAGCCCCCCAAATAAGCCTATAGGAAGAAGCCAGACATTCCTAAATTCCATGATTAGTGCCACCTGGCCTTCTCTACACCGCAGCACTTCCACACACAGAACTGGTTTTAAAGTGAAAGTAGTTCACTGAACAGGGATGGACAAGAAACAGATAATTAATACACATTATTTAAAGAGATGGCGTGATACAATGAATTTTTCAGTGGCAAAAAAACCCAGCTGATGTATTTAAAAATACATGAATTTCATATCTGATTATAAGTCAAGAACAGGCCAAAAAAATGAAGAATAAGAGAGAGATGGCACAAGACACCAGCAGCCTCAGAGACTTGAATTAATGAGGTTGTTCCTAACGGGGAAGGAGTGACATGGTGATTAGTTAATTACTATTCAGCAGTCTGTAATTAATGCACAAGCGAAATTGGTGTACAATGAATTAAACAACCAGCGTAAAGCAGCGGCCAGGATTGAGCAAAGACCGTGATTGCTGATTGAGACGGCTATTACAGCTGAGGCTCTAGGATGACGTCAGTAGTCCTCTCAGAAAACATGTTTGCTGGGGGAGTGGGGATTGAAGCCGGGCAAAAGCCACTGTGCGGGTCTGGAGTGTGCCCAGGAAGAGCCCCGGAGGTTGGGAAGAGAAAGAGCTGTCCATAACGTGAATTAGGACAGCATCCCTTCGTTCCACAGCTTGCAGGGGGGCACAAAAGACAAACTGAGAATGTGAGCTCAAGCTTCTCTTCCCCACCCTCCAGTCAGGAGGTTGCCCTAAGGGATAGTTAGCCTTTTTCCAGGACAGTCCACAGGTCAAAATTTGGAGGGATTTGGGGGTCCCTACCTTAAACATGAAAAAAATTGTGACCCAGAAAAGTAGGATCACAGGAAGGTCTTGGATCTGGAACTGCTGTAAATCATTTCAGTCATGTCCTGCTCTTTGGGGCCCCATTTGGGGTTTTCTTGGGATAGATAGTGGAGTGGTTGGCCACTTCCTTCTCCAACTCATTTTAGAGATGAGAAACACTAAGCAAACAGGGCTAAGTGGCTTGCCCAGAGTCACCCAGCTTGTAAGTGTCTGAGGCTGGATTTGCATTCATAAAGATGAGCTCGTAGCCCAGTGCTCTATCCACTGTACCACCTAGCTGACCCAAACTTAGAAGTCATCCCTTCTAAAACCCTAATTTTACAAGATAAAGTAACCAAGACCTAGAAAAGTTAAGTGATTTGGATTAGGTCATAGAAGAAATGGCAAAGACCAGATTCAATTATAGGTCCTCTTCCCTATATCTGCCAAAATGTTTGTGGCTGCCCTTTTCATAGTGGCTAGAAGCTGGAAGATGAATGGATGTCCATCAATTGGAGAATGGTTGGGTAAATTGTGGTATATGAAGGTTATGGAATATTATTGTTCTGTAAGAAATGACCAGCAGGAGGAATACAGAGAGGCTTGGAGAGACTTACATCAACTGATGCTGAGTGAAACGAGCAGAACTAGAAGATCATTATACACTTCAACAATGATACTGTATGAGGATGTATTCTGATGGAAGTGGAAATCTTCAACATAAAGAAGAGCTAATCCAATTCCAATTGATCAATGATGGACAGAATCAGCTACATCCAGAAAAGGAACACTGGGAAATGAGTGTAAACTGTTATTTTTACCTTCTGAATCCAATTCTTCCTGTGCAACAAGAAATTCGGTTCTACACACATATATTGTATCTAGAATATACTGTAATATATTTAACATGTATAAGACTGCCTGCCATCTGGGGAAGGGGGCTGGGGGAGGAAGGGAAAAAATCTGAATAGAAGTAAGTGCAAGGGATAATGTAAAAAATTACCCATGCATATGTACTGTCAAAAAAAAGTTATAATTATAAAATAAAATAAAAATTAAATAAAAAATTATAGGTCCTCTTCTTCTAAAACTCTGGTCTTATTATAGTGCTACAGTGCAGGACTAGAAACAGGATTAAAAGAAACACAGACAGATTTCATCAAGGGATTTTTTTTCTTACATAGTTAATTTTTCTTTATGCCTTTTAACATCAGATTCATTTCTCTATTTACTTCCTCCTTCACCCCTAGCATGAATCCTCCCTTGTAGCAAAGAAAATGTTAAGCAGAATCCAACCAAGAGACTATATTTGACAGTAGGAGCATCATTCCACCCCCATAGTCCCTCCCATCTAGATGAAGAGGAGGCAAATAGGTTTTCTCCTCTTGTCTCTGGAACCAAGATTGGTCAATGTAATTAATCAGAGTTTGGCAGCGTCTTGGCAAAGAAAGGAGAGTTGTTGTTTCTTCCTTGTTAGGAACCCTCTATCTAGAAATGAGCTCTCAGGTTACAGGATCTTGGTTCCTAAGGTTCTTACAGGAAACAGTAAGTTGTGATGTAAAGAAGCCAGTTTTGAAGGCAGAAAACCTGAGCTTTCCGTCCTCACTGCCACATGTTAATTGTGTGACCTGGGACAAGTCACATTTTCTTGGTCTGTTTCTAGATAGGTAATTGGGAATAATATTTATACTTCTTTTCATTGGGTTGTATGAGGACAAAATAAAGTAATATACACCATACAGTTCAATAAAATGCTCTTCACACACCTGCTAAGACACTATATGAGAATTAGGATTAAAGAGAGGCTAGACAAAAGTAAACTCTTAATATTAAGGCATCTAAGCTCTAGAATTTGAGATTTCAATAATATTCTTCCCCAGACTTATATGTCATCCACTCGGATCACATTCAATGTGAAGTAGATGGAACTCTGAATTTGGAGTCAGGAAGATCTGTGGGACCATTATTAGCTATGGAGCCATGAGCAAGTCACATTGTCTCTGACCCTCTGGAGTCTCCAGAGATATAAAATGGGTATAATAACGTCTACCTTGAAGTTTTGTTGTAACACTCAAATAATGTATGTGAAGTGATTGCAATCCTAAAAGTGCCATATAGAATGTCAATTTTTAGTACTATTTCTTTTAATCACTGCTTCCTTTACAGAGAATCTCTACAGAGATTCAAAGCACAGAGATAAAGGAGAATCTAACAAGCAGACAGGCGGCAGCCAATCAATTGTAGTTACTCTTTCATAATATGTAATGGGAATCAGGGAAAGGGATCAGGTCCTAATTAAGGAATCAGAATAATTAGTAAAATTCTCAGGCCACTTGAGTTCCTTCATGGCTCCCCTAACTACAAGTAGGTTGTAGTCCTGGCTCTTGACAATCAACTTTCAGGTGAAGGGGAGAAAAATCTGAAAAAGAAGGAAAAATAATTGCTCCAGCCAGTCTCACAAAGTTGTTTTGAGGATTAAGGTGCTTAACAAACACTTGCAGGAAGTCAGTGATTATTGTCATTAACATGGAGGCTTGCATGGAACTTTTGTCCCAAATGAACTAAGCAAAATAACTCTCTGTCTCTGGACTCCTCATATTAGAAATACTCCCCATCCTCGAGGGTCTTCTTTCTGATTGACTGGTTCCCAGAAGAACTTCCGATCCACCAAGGAGTCTCAGACCAAAGAATGTGCTCATTTCTCTTCAAAAAGTCCTTCTGACTCATTTCCACAGGACTTTCTTCTCTCTGCTGGTGACCCACCCCCCTCAGCCGCCTTTTTTTTTATATTGTCTTCCTCCATTAGAAAGTAAGCTACTTGAGGAGAGTACAGGAATTATTTTTTCCTTATGGTTTTATTTGTATTCTCAGTGCGCAGTGCCTGACACATAATAAGTGCTTAATAATTGCTTGTTTACCAACTGACTGAATCCAAGGCTATTTCATCCAAAGGGAAACAAAAAGTCCTAATGTCCATCCACTGGTGTGGAAAACGACTCTAAAAAAGCATTCTTTCTCTCCTCCAGGAAGCTCCCACCTAAATGCTGCGGCAGTTTCTCTGCCCAGTTTGCTGCAGATAGTTTCAGCTCCATCTCTCTAGGGGAGCCTCAGCTCTGGTTAGAAATTCAGTCCATGCTAGGGAAACCGGTGTCTCCAGACGAGGAGAAAATTGGGTTTTTCATTGGCCTGGCCTCCCATTCTCTATGCCTTCTGTTCACCAGACCTCTCCCCTACCGCTGCTCTGCTGAGAAGTTAATTCATTCTTGCATCCACATTGGTCTGATTTCAGATTAGGAATAAAAGAGAAACCACTCTGTTGCTCACAGAAGTATTATTGGATAATAAAGTAGAAAGCTGGAAGGGATGGAAGGGGAGGGAGGAAATCTCTGCATTGTTGATTTTTGTGTCTGACTTAGAAAGGGAGCCTTTTCTTCTCAGTGTCCATCCAGACAACATTCCAAGGGGCGGGGAATTCTCGGCACTTGGAGATCACACTTGTTCCCCTCACTAGACATCTTCAGAAGACCGAGGGATCACTTTGAAGGGACAGTGTAAGAAGGAGCCATGTTCAGATGCATCCAGGACTAGACAACCTCTAAGAGCCTTTCCAACTCTGAGATTCAATGATTCTAGCATCCTCATAGGTCCCCTAACTCTACAACAGCTTTTTTTTATTTTCTAGGTAACAATACTGGTAGAGTCAAAGGGAGAAAAGCTGCTGGCAGCTGCTGGTACATGGGTATGGCTAACAGGATAGGAAGTAATCATTTCAGATCAATCAGTGAAGTGTGATTCATAGCATATCCAGCTCCATGCTAGGTACTGCCAAGCTGATGAGAAAAAAAGATTATTGCTAGGTACCTTTGGTCCAGAGAAAAAAGAAACATGTGGAACAATTGGGTGCTAATTTATACTTATTCATGTATGTTTTCTTAGTTAGAATATGAGCCCCTTCCTTTTTATTTTGTATCCATATCACTAACACTTAGCATTGTGTCTGGCACATAGCAAATTATTTTTTTAAATGTTTATTGATTGATTGAATGAATTTGTAAGAGAATGACTCCCTATGCTTTGTTTCCTTTAGGGAAGAGAGTTGATTTGGGAATCAGAAAACTTGAGTTCAAATTCTACTCTGACATATACTATGTGATTACTGCCAAATCACCCCTGGTAGCTGTAAAAGATTTTTAAGTTACAGAAAGACAGATGGTATGCATGCATTGAAAAGAAGTTTTTTTCTTCACCAAAAGTTCCCTTTATCAATGAAATCACAGTTCAAAATCTAAACCCAAACTCAAATTAAAGCCCATCTGAGTAGGGTCAGTGACTTTCCAGCTAGAAAAGAACTTAAGGCTTATCTAGCACAACTCCATGATTTGACAAATGGGGAAACTGAGGCCAAGAGAGGTTAAATCACTTACCCAAGATCAGATAGATTTCAGAGCAGTGCCAGAATACAAATCTGTGTTCTCTGACTCCAAATCCAATGTTCTTTCCACCATGCTAGGTTCCCTCACTAAAGTCCAGATTTCTTTGTCTCACATTTAAGGCTTTTAACAATCTATCATCATCCTAACTTCCTGATTTATATTATTCTTTTCTATGTACATACTCTAACTACTCTCTCTCTCCCCTAAGACACATTACCATCTCCTGCCTTTGCTCACATTGTTTTCTATGCCTAAAATGCCTTCATATCCTACTGATCTTTGAGTTCTTACCTTTGCCTTAAAATTTAACTCAAAGGCCACCTTCTCATTGAAGCCTTTCCAGATCTCTCCCCAGTAAGGGAGATCCCTTAGATTTCCCCCCTTAGATCTCATAAAGCACTTTGTTTTATGCCTTCCTGATACACTGATCATATAAATTATGTATAATAATGGTCCACATCTATTTCTTATGCCCTTACTAAATTGTAGACCAAATGAGAGAAGGGATTCAGTTTTTGCCTCTAAATTTTCTGTCTTTCCCAGTACATATAATTGTGTTATGCACACAATATGTGCTTAATTAATGTTAATTGAAGTATGAATGACAGTAAGTTCTATTGAAGCTCAGAAAAAGAAAAGCTTAGTAGGGTCCAAAGTAGTCAAGAAAAATTATATGAAGGGGATGAGACATAAGTGGGCTTTGAAGGAAAAGTAGGTATAAGGAAATGCCCTGTAAGTAGAGAAGGGATGCAAGCTTGGAAGCAAGAGTTTAGCAAGATATGTGGGGAATATGAGGGGACTGAGCTGGCTAGAGTAGAACTCTAAGCTGAAACCAATGATTCCTCATGCCCTTTGTAAGGATCTAGCTCCCTGAGTCCTACCTGCATCCATATCCGACATCCTCCTTTGTGAATTAGACAGAAAGCATCTTGAAGACCCAGGTAATGTAATTTCTTCTGCCTCTTGCTACCTGTATGACTTTGAAAAAGCAGCTTCCTTTCTTTGTAACTCAATTTCCTCATCTGTAAAACAAGAGGGCTGGACTAAAAAATGGCTAAGATCCCTTCCATTTTCAAATCTATCACCTCCACAGGGGATACCTAGAATTTAGTTCATACATTTCATTACTTTTTCAGCAATCAGACCTATTGTATCCTCAAGTACTTTATAAAAGCCACAGCTTGTTAGTATAGTGGGCTAGAGTTGATAAGACGAAGGTTATAAGTCTGATCTCTATGTGAATCATTCTACCTTATTTTGGATCTATGTTTGCAGACTATCCCACCAATCCTGACCTCCCATCTTGCAAACAGGTGCCCTTGATCACAAGGCATCCCAATTCAAGGAGCTAATTTCATCGGGTGGAGAAGTACTTAGTCTCCTGACATCCCCCAACATTTATCAGCAAATGTTTACTGAACAGTTGATTATATGGCAAGCAGTATCAACATGCTACTTTAAAAAAATAAAGCAGAACCTGACAGCTTACATATGCAAGTAGAGAGAGTTGAAGGATATAGCACATCTGGCCAGATTCCAAGATGAAGGAGAGGGATCTTGAAATGTTACTGCCTCCACCATTTATCCCAGGCCTTCGATGTCTTCATGTTTCCACATAAGCTGAGAGTTTCCATGGCTAAGGAGGTCAGGGAGCATTGAATCTTCATCTTTAGTAAGATCTGAAACTGGATTAGTTTGCTTAAGAAAAAGCCTTATTTCTGACATAGTTTAACAATGATCTCACTTTTAATTTTGCATTGAAGATTTTGAAGGTGATAACTGAACCCATGGACAGTCTCTCTGAACTTCTGATTGGTTTTCAAGAAGCTCAGCTAGGGAATATATTCAACAATTCTAAGAAGTCTCTACTATTTTAATATGGGTGGCCCATCCAGGGTAAGTTCAAATAATTATCCTAAGAATCACATGAGAGAAAGTACTGTTATTTTAGAAGTGAATAGTAAATCCAGCCAGTAAAAGGGAGATCTCAAATTCTCTCAAAAGGGAGAAACAAATGTTAGAACTTTAGGAAGCAAGCTAAAATGTTTCAAGCTATCTTACTTTTCAAAAAAGAAACTATCATCTCTTTTTAAAAATAAAGTTTATCTGGCTATCTTTTGCTTCTATATCACCTTTCTTTTTAAAATTTATTTTTTATTTAAAATTTAAATATAAAATAGGAAAATAAAAAAAAATCTGCCACAGCAGAATATAAGAAAGGATTCAAAATATAAAGCAATAAATTTTCATGTCAAGAAAGCCTATATAATGAATACTATACATTGTGTTCAGAGCTATCCACCTTTCTTTGTTTCCTTGTAGGTTTCTTTTATATACTTTTTACTTTTTTTCTCTTGCTCCTTCTACCCAAAAAAGCTACAATTAAGTGTGTGTATATATACACACATACATATGAATACATACACAGATACATATATACATATATTTCATATATACCTAGACATGCATACTTATGCATAGATATCTATAATCATACACATATATATATATATAGACATACATTGATATGTATGTGTTTGTTTGTCCTGTTTCTCTGAAGGTAAATAACATTTTCCTTTATTAAGTCCAAGCCTTTCCATATTTTCCTAACTGCATTAACTCATCATTTCCTCTATCACATCAATTCCAACCTTATATTGTCTAGTTATCTTTATTTTTATTTATTTATTTTTGCTGAGACAATTGGGGTTAAGTGACTTGCCCAGGGTCACACAGCTAGGAAGTGTTAAGCATCTGAGATCATATTTGAATTCAGATCCTCCTGACTTCAGGGCTGGTGTGTCTAGTTATTTTAAATAGCTTAAAACAGTATTGTGAGTTTGGTCCCAGACAACCACAATAAGTGAATATCACAATAAAGTGAGTCAGACAAGTTTTTTGGTTTTTCAGTACAAAAAAAAAATCTTTACCCTATCCTGTAATCTATTAGGTATACAATAGTATTGTGTCTAAATAAATGCATATGCCTTAATTAAAAATACTATCTCACTAAAAAAAATTCTAAACATTATCTGAGCCTTCAGAAACGTTCCTGTGGAGAGTCTTGCCTGGATGCTGATGATGGCTGACTGATCAGGGTGCTGGTTGTTCAAGAAGGGTGATTATGGCAATTTCTTAAAATAAGACAGCAATGGAGCTTGCCTCATTGATTGACTTTTCCTTTCACTTGAACATTTAGAGGCCATTGTAGGGTTATTAATTGGTCTAATTTGAATACTGTTGTATCTCAGGGAATAGGGAGGTCTGAGAAGAAGGGAATGGCTGATTGAATGGAGCAATAAGATTTTTATCTGACTGACATTTATCAATTAACTTCACCATCTTATATATGATTTGGGGCACATCAAACCAATTACAATATAACATCAAAGATCACCATAACAGATATAAGGGAAGTTTGAAATATTGGGAGAATTACCAAAATATAATACAGAGACGTGGTGTGAGCAAATGCTGTTGGACAAATGGTACCAACAGACTTGTTTGACCCAGACCTTCAATTTGTAAATAAATAAATACAAATTTAAAAATTGTAAAAATCTGCAAAGTAAAATAAAGTGAAGTGCAGTAGGACAAGTTGCAGTAGGACCAGTTATGTATGCCTGTATATCAAGGGCACCTCAAATGGCAAGGTGGGTACCAGCCATTACATAAGGCACCATAAATCATTACTCAAGTATGTATTAAGTGACTACTGTGTGCAAGCCATACTGCTATTCTTAAGTATTGCTTTTCTCTGGTCACACTTTCTACTCTAATCTCTGTTGACCAAGTGTAATGGTACACATATATAATCCCTCCTAAAGGGGAGACTTGGCAGATCACTTGATCAGGGGTGTTATGAGGCCCAAAGGAAATAACGGATATAAAGCACTTTACAAACCTTGAAGTGATATATAAATTCCAGTTATCATCACTCTCAGTATCAGTAGCAGCAGCCTCCTGTCACCAGGTCTCTACTCTGATGATAACTTCAGTCCTTGAGCCTTTTCTATTGCATTTAGGCTGAGACTAAATAAAGTTTTGAGAGCAATCTAGGGATTGCAAATTTTTAACAATCTAGCTTATGAGGGGGAAAATGTATGCATAAACAATTTAAAGTTCAAGCTGTATTACCAACACTTTCCTAAGTCTAGATGTCAAGGATCAACAAAGCAATAAATCAAGCTCTATTTGTGGATTGCTGATTTTTCAGGTGTAAGTGTTCATGTAGAAAAATTTAATAATGGTTCTCAAAAGGAGTTAGAGCTGTCTTCAGCACCTCCCTGAGCTTGATTTTAGAAATCCTCAGTGCTGCTGCAGGAGGACTAACAATTGGTAGGGACTGCACTGTCTGGCACTAACATGGTGAGCCCCAAAGATTGAAGTGACCAGTCTGCTCAAGGAAGGGTGAACAGGCCCAAGTCAGAAAAACAGAAAGAGTTAAAGCTCCCATCAATATTGGAATCAGATCTAGGAGTGGCCATTGCACTTCCAGCCTAGCAAGATAGAGTCAGAGTGTTCTTTCACCCAGGAACCAGAGCCCACCCTCCTCCACACAAAGGGTCAGTTGGCTGTTGGGAACAAAGACTTCTTGCATCCTTCAAATAGATCTCTCTTTCTCATTCCCACAGTGAGTCCACAGACATTTGCTCCTCATTCTCCCTGATCCTGGTAACTTACTTTCTGTTTATGTCAGGACCTCCTAAGTGAGTCTTGGTGTTCAGAATGTCAGCTCTCTTTCATGCCTTCTGATTTGTTTATTTGGGGAGGCTAGTTTGGGTTATCCAAATTATTCTGGACTGCTTCTTGAAAGACCTCCAAAAGGTCTTTCTAATAAAAGTCATAAGTATCACCTTCCCCAGAGCTTAGTACAATGCCTAGAACATAGTAGGTGCATTTTGCTACTGTTCAGTAATTTTAGCCACATCTGATTCTTGTTGACCCCATTTGGGGTTTTCTTGGCAAAGATACTGGAGTGATTTGTCAATTCCTTCTCCAGCTCTTCTTACAGATGAGTAAACTGAGGCAAACAGGGTTAAGTGATTTGTCCAGGGTTGCACAGTTAAGTGTCTGAGGCCAGATTTGAATTCACAAAGATGAGTTTTTTTGAGTCCAGGCCCAGCACTCCATCTGTGCCATCTAGTTACCCAGTAACAATAAGTGCATAATAAATGTTAGTGATTGACTGATTGATTTAACTTTTCAGGTCTTTTCAGTAGTTCAGTTATGAAATATATTCAACAACCTAGGAAAATGAATATTATTTGGCAGTTATGTAGCATAATGAATAAATTTCCAGACTTGGAGTTCAGAAGAGCTGAGTTCAAATCCCATCACAGACACTTATGAGCTGTGTGACTCTGTAAAAGCTACTTAATCTCTCTCTGCCTTCATTCACTCATCTGTGAAATGGGGATGGCATAAGAATCAAGTAAGTTAATAATATTTTGCAAACCTTAAACCCTTTGTATAATTGCTAGCTATTGCTATTAACTGAGTTTTAGTTCTGTGCTAGGGGATATTTAAAAGAAAAGAAAGAGAGACAAGATCCTTATAATTGCAAAAATCTAACTATCTCATTCTGTTTGGAGGGATATAATTAATACAGATAAAACAGTCAAAGAAAAGCTTTAGGCATGAATGGCCCATTCTTGTGACTTGTGGTTTAATTTCAGTGTATAGAAGAGATTGAATGGGTCTGTAAGAGCCATTCTTTGGAAAATGCTGTCCTACTCTCCCCACTCCCCAATACCACCCTTGTCTTCCTATCCCTGAAATAGAAGCTATCCCCTGCCCTATTCCTACCTTTTCAATGAACAAATCAATAAGTATTCATTGAGCACCTATTGTGTACTGAATATTCTCAAAGAACTCATCAATAAAAATTTAGTGAGCATCTACTGTGTGCTCAACATTCTTTTGAGTGTATTAGGGAAAACAGGAAAAGAGAGGGAATCTCCCACTCTTGGAAATCACCAATGGAAAAAAGCTTTTAGAGAATCCCCCCTATTTTACAGATGGGGAAACATGACTAGAAAGGTCAGGCCCACAGTCCAATAATAATTTGTGATTAAAATTAAAACCACTAATGGCTTTATTCTCATAATGCTTTTAAGTTTTACAAATATGGAGGGTCAGTTTAGTATAGTACAGTGGTTTCCAATGGTTTTTGTTCTGTGAGGAACTTTCAACAAAATCAAATATACTGTGAACCCATAGGGTGAGTTAAACTACAACTCATATTATTCTGCAATTATTTACTGTTTAAGATATTATTAAAGAATTTTTAGCCTGAACCATTTGAACTACTGGCACAAACCCATAAGGAGTTTAAGAACTCCTTAAATTAAATGAGAGCCTCTAGTATAGTACAAAGAACATTGAATGTAGAGTCAGTAAGGAGACATCATAATTTACTAGCTGTGTGACAATGGACAAACCACTAGCTTTCTATATCTAAATTTCCTCCTCTATAAAACGGGAATAATATCCATAGTGACTGCCGCACACAGCTGTTATAAAGATCATATAAAATAAGGTGTGGAAAGTGAGTCGTGTACTTTAAATTACTATATAGACATTATTTCTCATTTGATCTAGTTAAAGTGAAACACACACACACACACACACACACACACACACACAAACAAACTAGATTATTGGATTATGTAAAATAGATACCAAGTGCCATAGACATCCAAAGGATCACAGTGATCATGGATGGAGAGCTAGGAAAAGACTTTCATTTTATGGATGAAGAAACTGATGTGCTAAGAAAACTACCTGCTGAAATCATCCAGGTCATAAGTGACAGAAACAGAGCTTGAACTTCCAACATCAGAAACAATCCTTTCTCTATTGCATCATTCAAAAGAGGAAGAAATTGATGTGGACCTGAGAAGTCAAGGGAAGCTTGGAGCCCCACGTAGGAACTAAGCTAGACCTCAGTGAGTGGGTAGGATATAGCCAGCTGTTGAGGACAAGGAGGGCATTCCAGACAAGAGCCAAGGTGTGGAGGTCACAATGAGCTCGGTGAGTTGGAGATGTGTTTGGTACCCAGGCCTACAGAGCACCACTCCTTTCCCCACCCCCTACCCTTGGCCACTGCCACAGTACAATCTCTGATCCAGCATCTTAATTAAAATACCTTGAAAAATTAATGATCACACGGGTGCTTTGAGCACTGAGCAGAATCACAATGTGGTCCCCTGAGCCTTGAGCTGCCAAACCGCTCAGGCTGGAGCAATTTCCTTGTGAGGCAGACGCTTCCCCTCCTTCCGTTCCTTACTGGGCAGCGAAAAATAGATGCTCTATCTTCATTCGTGACAGTAATGTTTCACTGATGGGCTCTGGCTGCCTGCTGACAGCAATTCTCAGAAAGAAAGTTTACCAATATGATAAAAGAGAAATTGCCCCCAAGAAGGTAGCAATAAAGAAAATACATTTGTGCCCTTTCAATTT